>NC_039266.1:1259856-1468766 GCF_003368295.1 Carassius auratus
GAGGACTTTTAGCCTCTTTCAGACCATTAAACAACATTCTATGAAAGGGGTCTGCAGTTTTAAAATTGGTCCCATAATCACCCCAGTAATAGCCCATGGAATAAAGTCTGCTAGGAAAGGCTGTCTGTCCCTCACTCAAGTGTGCTGAACCCTAAAATACCAGCAGCTAATTATATAATGGCCACATTTATTGTCAAAAGCATGACAGACAGAAAAGTGGAGTTTCATTTTTGGCAAAGTTTGACGAACATGTTCTACAGCACAGTGTGAATATTACTGTCATAAACAGCCACGCACCGGCTATCACAGCAGGAGCAGCTACAGGCCAGTGGGCTGTAAATGCCCTTCTGAACAAACTAAAAGCATGTAGAGGGGTCATATCATGAATTTTTAGCATTTAACTTTCCCCATGAGGTTCATTTGTGAAGTTAGTCAAGGTGTTTGTACCAAAAACTATTTCATCATTTAAAAAAATGAATATATTAATTATATTAATATACAAAAATATATAATAATAATAATAATAATAATAATAATAATATTTGAAAGTAAGCATTTCAAATAAAAAATATATATATATATTTTAAATGAACAATATCATTAAAAAATAATAAAAAATACTATTATTATAATATTGTGTAATAAAAAAAATGATTATAAAAGACTGTCTAATTTTAAATAATTTATGATATTTAAAAAAATCCTCTTGATATGACCTTGTTTAGTCATAACACAATATTTTCTTCATTAACTAAAACAAAAACAAGAATAAAAAAAACATTACTTGAAATAAAACAAACTTAAACTAAAATAACATTTCAAATTAAGTTAATTTACTAAAATAAACAAAAAGAAACGGAGACATTAAAAAACAATATTAATAAAATAACAGAAACAAAATTAAATTACTAAATCTTTAAAACATACAAATATAAAAATTATATATAAATTATATTTTCAAAAATAAATTAGGGCTGTCAGTTTAACGAGCGGAGTGGGAGCAGAGCGGTGTGATTTTGAGTGTAGTGAGGAGCTCCACCACCGCTCAATCATGAGTACAATTCATGCCAAAGAACCATAAAATAATTGCATATTTAGCAAAAATTCACGTTAAACATATTTAGCTAGCTTGATAGAGAAGGATTACTCAAATCAGAAAGTATGTGAAGCTATGATGAGGGCAATATGAGCGGGAAGTTAGAATTCTCAAGGAATTTGTTCCTTCTAGATACAGATATTTTCAGCTGAAAGCATGATTTAAACAAGTACTACAACAATTATTCACACGCAATCGCTCTCTCAATATCACGGGTCCAAAAATAGCATGCAAAATGTTCGTGTTTCATTTGCAAAGCCTTCCTTATATGGTATGGCAGCCCAAATTTGGGTTCATTTGAAAGCTTAAAATGTGTTTCCTTCACAGATAATACCATTAATTGGGGTTTTATGATTAATAAAGTAGTAAAATTAAGCTAAGAAATATATTTTTCCCCCACACAAATTTCCGTCTAAAGATTGCGAATCATTTTTCATAAGAATGTGTATTTAAAATATTTGTCAAAAGTGGGGGGTGGGAGGAGTGGGCAGTGAGTGATAATTTCTAGTTCCGCCGGGGCAGAGGTGTCCAATGGGATATTGAGGAGACATGTCGCGGTGATTTTCAATGTATAATAATCATACTACAAGTTATGGATGACCACCATCGCCGTGGAGAGGACAGAACGCGCATCTGGTGAGGCTATATGCGTGTCAGTTACTTTTATATATTTGAATCTTTATTTTGAAGCGTGAAAGCTCCCCTAACAATATCGTAAACTGTTAGTACAGTAAATACACATGGATTATTACAGTGCTGTGTGGATGAACATATTAGTTTGTTGACATACCGAAGGTCGTGTAGCAGCGTACGGCTCGCGGATTTGCACTGGTAATGCATCAAAACAAACAGACAGGATGCTGGAAGACGAGAGATACAGATGATGGAGACAGGTCAAATGTCCTAATCAGTATACCAATAAAGAATGGACATACATGAAATGATATAAAGCTAGAGATTGTGGATTCTATTTTATATTGTGATAGACCAGATATTTTTTATAATTTAAAGCAGTTTGCTAGTTTGCAGTTTTGAGTTATCCACTCATCAAAGACAGTGTTTAGAACACACACTCAAAAAAGCGGCTTGTATTGAGGTGGTTCATCATGTGTGAAACAACATAAACAATTATATTTGTCACAAACAGCAGCTTTTTATGTAACTTCAAAGTGTTTTCTGTAAAATTATATAAAGATATTGCATGTGTTCCATGGCAAATAAGTATTTCATTTTTATTTTTAGAATTTTCATAAGAGTTGTTGTCTTGTTGTAACTTGTGTTATCTACCTTGTTTTAAATGTATAGCACTTTGGTGCAACAATGTTGTTGTAAAATGTGCTTTAAAAATAAAAATTACTTGACTTGACCAATGACTTTCATTGCATAACCAAAAAAATACTGAGATATTTCTCAAATTATCATCTGGTTCCATACTTACTGTTAGGCGGTTGTAGAATAAACATTTAACATTATAATAGCTTTAAATTATTTATTGTGCGTATTTTCACAGCCAAATTTAGTTTGCGATTTAATGAGATTAATCACAGTATACTGTAATTAATTAAATAAAAAATGTAATCGACTGACAGCCCTAAAATAAATGTAAGTATAAAATATATTCAAATATTAACAAATTAACAAACAAATGAACAAAAACTAAAATATAGTTTCACTGATAGTAAAATTAACATTAATCACAATTTATATTTATTAAGGCTTTCAATTAATATAATTAATAATATATATAATAAAACGTGTCATAAACTGCATATCAATTATGTTTAAAATTATTTTAATTAATTGAATAAAAATCTATTGAAATATGATGACCTCCAGTGATACGATACTAAATGGATTCAGAAGGTCAATTCCACTCACTCACGCCTCAGCGTACGGGAATTATGTGTGTTTGCTCAATTCTGTATGAGTGCAGTCATGCAGCCACATCTCCCTTTGCTTGAGCCCGTGTGAATAAAAATCATTAAACTCACCAGTCATCTTCTTGTTTGAACGGCGTTTGAAGGTAAGCAGAGTTTGTAAATGTGTTTGACCGCTGCTCCAGCAGGCGGACAGAGGCTATCATTCTCTTTAGAGAACACAACCAAAGCAGCCAGCAAATGTCACAGTATCAGTGTGAATGGAAAGTCCAGTAGCAGCCAGAGGCCGCTGCAGCCTCGCTTCATTTCCTTCGATCAACTATACTTTATTCTTTAACAAGCCTTCTTTTGTTACTCAATCTCTTGTCAATCTCTCACCATCCCTCAGGTCTTTTTGACTCACCCCCACATATCTGCATCAGTGTGTGGGAAAAGTAGACATAGACGAAGCTGCGTTTTTTGGGAATAAAATTCTAAACTATAAGATGCAATCTCAGAATTGTGAGAAAGAAGTTAGAATGTAGATAAAGATTGCAATTACACATTTTATTTTTTAAATCCCCTTACAGAAACAAACCTCCATATATATAACGGTAGCTGCAGTGACCGCGCTGACTTTACCGATTAGCGATTGGCTCTTTCATTCAGAAGGCGGGGCTTCCTGCGATTGAGCAGCCCATTCAAAACTGAGAGTGACATGTCTTGGGTATTCTATAGTCTTCGGTTTATTGCATTCAGTGTAGACAGCATCACTAATTATAATGTGTTCTATTCTACGCAGGATGCGAGCTGCGCAGCACGACTAAATACAGTAGAATTCTAGTGGACTGTGTAGCGTAAGGTTCTTAAGCATCAGTTAATTGTCACCAGCATTAACTGAATGGCCGCGATCTGCTCCGGTGGACATACCACAGGCTTTAATGTAATCATTTTAATGTCATGATCAAATATAGGTGCGGGTGGATAATTTGAAGCAGCGGACTTCACACGATATATCGGTCGGGTTCTAATACGAATTTGCACGGAAATACGTTGCACACACACAAAGTGAAGCCACTTCTTCCCCAGATAACTATCAACTCCAGCCACAAAAATCAAACCAGTTTCTTTCAAACTGAGCAGCAGTTCATCCCCCAATGAAGAATCGTTTCAAGCAGCCCATTGTGCCTAATAGGTCCAGTTAGCGTTAGGCTGTGTGTGGCAAACAGCAGTTGAGCGTGTGTGATGGGTTGCTTGGGAGGACACACAGGAGATTAGATGACACACCATTGGGTCCTTCTCATTAGCTGCGAGGCCCATGTGCACAGAGAAGCTGCTGACCACTGAAGGCTTTTACAAATGCTGACATGTGCCCGGTCACTGACCTCATGGTTCAGCGAGAGCTTGCATGCGCAATACAAGCACCAACACACTCTCCAACCAAAACGGCCAGAGATCCCCTAAAGAAAGAAAGAGAACTTCAATGTTGAGTGTTTCACAGGCCACTGCAAGCTAATGAAAGTCATTCATTACACCAGCCAGCTACCAAAACACTTTACACTTCCTCTAAATGCTTTACACCAAACCATCTATTAGCTTCTTTTCCCCCTTTTCCACTCATTAAATGCAAATGATTGTTTTAAACACAATAAAGCATTCATTTAGAGGTCGAGTTGACTCCTCTTCATCCATTAGTGCAAATTTTCCAGTAACCTGCATATTAATGTTGGCCTAAACCACTGAACATTTTCAATGAAAATGGATAAATTTGGCAATAAATAATAATAAAAGTCTAAATAAAGCAGAAATTGTTTTATGTATTTAATGTATTATTTTATTAGTGTATTTAGAGCTGTTAGGTGCATCACACTGCACTTATTTGATCAAAATTACTGTAAAAATTGTATTATGTAACATTTGTAGTTAAGTTATAAGTTATTATTTAAAATATAAAAATATGAATAGCAAAAATTTTTTTTTTCAATTTTCACATTTTTTTTTTAAATGTTAATATAGAACATTTTATTTTCTTGTTGCCAAACTGAATTTTCAGCATCATAACTCCAATCTTCAGTGTCATGTGATCCTTCAGAAATCATTCAAATAATCTTATTTGGTTCTCAAGAAATATTTATTAATTGTGCTGCCTAATATTTCTGTGAAAACTTTTAGAAATCATAAAGTTCAATAGGACACCATTTATTTGAAACCGTAATCTCTGGAAACATTATAAATATCTTTATTGCTACTTCTGATTTAGTTTATATATCCTTGCTGAATAAAAGTATTATTAATAATAATAATAATAATAATAATAATAATAATAAATGATAAACTGTACTGATTGGCCACTTTTTATAATCACATACAGTACAGGAAAATGTGAATATTTTAGGTGATGTGACTTGACTAGTTTTCAATCAATCAACATTTTGTTATTGGTATCATTGCAGTGGGAGAAATTAATGTAAAGTGTTTAAAAAATTTAAATATAAATGGACCGCAGACAGCAGCATGTAAATATTAATTTAAATACAAAAGAAACAAAAATACTTACTCACAATATCGCAACAATGAAGAATTTACTCAAACTCCTAAATTTCAATTCATTCCCACCACTGATTCTTGTTCTAATAGTAAAAATTGCACAGAGGTACTAACTTAAGGTTATCCTGACCTCCTTTGATCCGAAAATGATACTTCAGTTTCTACAAAATAACATTTCAAGAAAATCTCCCAATAATTCAATCCCCCCCCCCTCCAATTTACTCCTGTTTGTAGTCACATGGTCTTTAGGATAATGACTTCCACCAGCTTACACTTTATGCACAACCTTTCCTGTTTAAGAGATACGTGCAGAACTTCAGCTGAGGCAAAATGGACAGTCATGCTTTCAGGCGAAGCAATTCACCATGGTACATTATTGTGCTGGAGCACTGACTGGCAACCCATTATCCAATTTGAATAATAACACATTGCCTTCAGCCCGAGAG
Source organism: Carassius auratus (assembly GCF_003368295.1). Lineage (NCBI taxonomy): Eukaryota > Metazoa > Chordata > Actinopteri > Cypriniformes > Cyprinidae > Carassius > Carassius auratus. The sequence goes on from NC_039266.1 coordinate 1,265,802, forward strand.
CTACGGAAATCTCAGCTCTAAAAATATAGCATAGAATAGAAAGGAACTGGCAGAAATAGTGTGAAAAGAGCTTTCCTTAATGTCCTCTCTGTAGGTTACAGCAGCCGTTTAGAGAAGAGAGACCTGAAATGGCCCACCCGCACACACACACACTGGGACAGCAGATGTTCAGCGGAAAGGATGCTGAATGAATCTAACCATGCACAAACACAAACAAACAAGAGGTTAAATTATGCTCTGCAGCGGAGGAGTACATTTAAGAAGAGCTTCATTAATGCAAAGGTAAAAGTGCTTTTATAAATATAGAAGCTTTCTGGTGTGAGTTTGCAAAAGTAAAGTGTTTGTACATTGAGAAATTAAGCTTGTTGTCTTCATATTAATGGAGGTCTCTGCAAATGTACACAGACCAAGGTGATCAGTATAAAGAAAGTAAAAAAGGTAAAGCCCGATAAAAAATATTGTGTGCCACTTATTATGAATTTTTTCCTATGTTTTAGTGCATTTGTGGCCGTGTTGTACTAATTCATTCTGTTGTACCATATTTAATCGTTTTAGTTATTAGGAGAACTATAAGGAATTGTTCACTCAAAAATTAAAATTTGTTGAAAATGTACTCAAAAATATGTACCCTTAGGCCATCCAAAATGTAGATTAATTTATTAATCAGAACAGATTCTGAGAAATTTTGCATTGAATCAATTGTTTACCAATGCACTTTAGATTGCACTTTACTCTGCAGTGAATGGGTGCCGTCAGAATGAGCTTACGTGAAAATTACTTATTTTTTTATTCTGTTCTAAAAGCTTCTTCTGTCTTTCTGCATGCTCATGTTGATACCTTCGTGTCAAACGATGCAAGTGTGAGAATAGAAATGTTATTTCTGTTAGGAAATATATGAGAAATATGCATTATGATTGTTTAATAAGAGAGCATTAGAATTTTTTTAGCTGTTTGAACTCTCCTTCTGATGGCACCCATTCAATGCAGAGGATCCATTATCAAACAAGAGATGCACTGTAATGCTAAATTATTTCAAATCTCACAACTGTCTTCACAGCACAATTTTTCTGAATTTCACCAAACCATTACTTAATTTCATGTATTTGTGACATTAAATCTCACAATTTAAAAATAGTGATGTTTTTTCCCTCCAAAATTGTGACTCTTTCACAATTGCGAGTTGTACTTTTTACTTTGAGGTGGAAGCAGGGTTCAACAGATCTCTGTACCTTAAAGCACACAGATTTTAAATTTGGCCGAAAGCCTCCAGCCAACTTTAATATGCAGTGAGTGAGAGGAATTTTGGGTGAAAAATGGAAGTGCACAGAGAGCTGAGAGGGGAAATCAGCAACATAGAGAACACATAGTCAGACATGTTATTCAGCGATGACCTTTCACTAAACACTGCCTGCTGTTCCCCAGGCACTGAGAGAAAAAGATGGACGAAGAGAAAGAAAAGAAAGGGGGCTAGAGAGACAGAGCCACTGCATCAACACACACACATGCAACATTTAATATTAATATTGAGGATGCACATATCTTCTTCATACTGCCATCTGTGCACTACAAATCACTCATATTCCAATACTGATGCCCCATTTTGAATAAAAACATCTTTAAGTCCCAGGGCAAATTTTTTAATTTCTCAAAATTTCGAACTACCTACCTAGAAAGCATTTGTGTGTCATAAGCACTATTGGGAACGTTACTTTAAAAAAGTAATTAGTTATAGTTACTCACTACTTGTTCCAAAAAGTAACTGCGTTAGTAACTGAATTACTCTGTAATAAAAGTAACTCGTTACCAGGGAAAGTAACTATTTGCGTTACTGTAAAAAAAACAAAAACAAATGCTATATGTCAAGAGAATTTTTTTTTTTTTTTGCAGTTTTCACAAGTCAGTTGAATGAGTAGAACAGACAGGTGTTCGTACATAACTTTCGATATTTATTGCACGTCAACAGACGTGCAGTTTTATCCTGCACTTCAAGTATTGTCTTTGTAAGAAAAGTGTTTTTGGCCACTAGCTTTGTAGATCCGTGTCACACATTACATGTACACATTACATGCACGTTCTTGCCTTTGACCACAATGAATTTGAAGTAGTGCTTATATCTCCACCTTGAAAATACCAACTTTTCATTGGATTGCTCCTGACTCGCCATTTCTGCTGCTGCTGCGAATCTCTGTGTAGCTGTTGTGTGTGTGTGTGTTTAGCGCCGTTGGCGCGTGTGCCGGCATGTGTGTAAAAACACCGGCTCTGATTGGCTACCATGAAACACGACTCTCACTCGCTGTGTGAGCCAGGGGTGTGTTCGGATTGCATAGTTTATTAAATCAATGCATAGTAACGCACCACATTTAACGTTCAGTAACGCTAACGGCGTTGTAACGACGGGAAAAGTAATTAGTTAGATTACCCCGTTACTGAAAAAATAACGTTGTTACCTAACGCCGTTCTTTTAAACGCCGTTATTGCAAACACTGGTCATGAGTGTTGGCTAGTCCTACAAAAATGTATCTAGAGCATGCCTAGGATGCCCATATATTATATGCTCAATAAATAAGCCCATGTCAGCTAAAAATATAGTTTAAAGTTGTTTAAAATAAGAAGCTGTCTTAATAAGGTGTGCTGATTTCCAAAAATGCTCTCTATGTAGTAAGCTAACTCTTTTTAAAGACAGCCACTGTTGAAAACGCCCAAATGGAAAGCTGATGGGAAACAGCAGTTGATTGAGAGAAGCAGGTCTATCTCACTTTCTGATGTCTGCTATCTCTCACAGTTATTTCCAAACGCTCAGCATCAGGAGATTGACTGTCAAATGGAAGCGATGTCTCCTGACAGAATAAAGACTGAAGGATATTCACTCAGAATATTTTACCATCCAACCTGAGAGAGATGAGAGAGTCATGATAGACTAGTGCTAAACGTTTAGTCAAATTTATCTGTGAGCCTGTTAAAAAACATATCAACTTAGAAATATGTTTTGCTTCAGGAGAGTTCCAACCAAACTAAAAAAAAAAAAAAAAAACATAACACTACAGATAAAGGAAAAGTGACTGGGTATGTGTTTGTGTGTAATCACGTTATTGGGTAGGACGTGTTCCAGACAGCCATGAACCAGACTCATCTGGTGCCAGAGAGTGACTGGATTTACAGCAGGAACACATTAACACACATGAATCACGCTCAGTGTTTACTCAACTCTGTATGCCGCTACTAAAACATCGAAAAACACAAGAAAAAAAATAAATAAATGTGCATTGGGTGCAAATAGTTTCTTGGCCATGAGGTTTCCGATTATACAAGACATGTGCATCATTGTTTACAGTCGAAAATGTCATTTTTACGCTCTGTGAAAAGTTTGTGACACATTTCAGCTTATTTCACGCTCACAAAATAACCGTATTAAAGTCCATCCAGAAACTACCCAGGCTTCAGACTTCCACAACTTGTACAGTAAACCTCTTTTTTTCTCAGATGTGTCTATGCAACCGTGTATCTTCCCCACAGTGAGGCCCAGTGAGCCGAGAGTCTCTTTATCAATTCTACCCAGAATTCCCAGGAGACTCATTTGACAATCAAGGCTGGTCTACTGTAGTAGCAGCATCTCCAGTCTGTTCTGGCTTCCAAACTGTCAGACTGATAAGTCATTGCTAGCAGACACTGCCTCTGTGTCTGTCTGGCTCAAGTATCAAACCTGACAATATGCAACAGATGGTAGAAACACACACATCATATACACACACAACTAAAGACGGAAGACAGAACAATAACACTTTCTGTATATATAGGGAATGTATGAAACATATTGTCTGTTATGGTTTTAGAAATAACTGTAGCAAAAGTTTGAATATGCATTAAACAGTATAATGCATACTACATAAAATATGATACTAAATAAAATACAATCCAATACAGTCTTCATGTATCTTTTTCATTATTGTTACTAACAGTGATTACTAATAGTTATGAACATTGATTATTGGGTGAACCTCACAAAATAAATAACTAAAATAATGAGATGTATTCATGCGACTGTAAAGATTTTTGTATTGCACACACACATACACATACACACACACACACACACACACACACACACACACACACACAGGTATATCAAAATATATTAAAATGTCATGGAAAAGTTCATTTATTTCAGTAATTCAACTCAAATTGTGAAACTTGTGTACTAATAATTACTGCCTCAGTTCAGCTTGGCATGGAGGTGATCAGTTTGTGGCACTGCTGAGGTGGTCTGGAAGCCCAGACTTCTTTGACAGTGGCCTTCAGCTCACCTGCATTTTTTGGTCTCTTGTTTCTCATTTTCCTCTTGACAATACCCCGTAGATTCTTTCTGGGATTCAGGTCTGGTGAGTTTGCTGGCCAGTCAAGCACACCAACACCATGGTCATTTAACCAACTTTTGGTGCTTTTGGCAGTGTGGGCAGGTGCCAAATCCTGCTGGAAAATGAAATCAACATCTTCAAAAAGCTGGTCAGCAGAAGGAAGCATGAGGTGCTCCAAAATTTCTTGGTAAACGGGTGAAGTGACTGGTTTTCAGAAAACACAATGGACCAACACCAGCAGATGACATTGCCCCCAAATCATCACAGACTGTGGAAACTTAACACAGGACTTTAAGCAACTTGGGCTATGAGCTTCTCCACTCTTCCTCCAGACTCTAGGACCTTGGTTTCCAATTGAAATACAAAACTTACTCTCAGCTGAAAAGAGGACTTTGGACCACTGGGCTACAGTCCAGTTCTTCTTCTCCTTTTGTGTGGTGGCTCTTGATGCCTTGACCCCAGCCTCAGTCCATTCCTTGTAAAGTTCACAAATATTCTTGAATCGATTTTGCTTGACAATCCTCATAAGGCTCCTGTTCTCTCGGTTGGTTGTGCATCTTTTTCTTACACACTTTTTCCCTTCACTCAACTTTCTGTTAACATGCTAAGATACAGCACTCTGTGAACATCCACCTTCTTTGGCAATTAATGTTTGTGGCTTACCCTCCATCCAATGATTGTGTTTTCCCCATGATTTTGTAGCCTAGTGAACCAAACTAAGAGACCATTTTTAAGCTTCAGGAAACCTTTGCAGGTGTTTTGAGTTGATTAGCTGATTGGCTTCTCACCATATTCTAATTTGTTGAGATAGTGAATTGGTGGGTTTGTGTTAAATGTGAGCCAAAATCATCAAAATAAAAATAAACAAAGACTTAAACTATTTAATTCTGTGTGCATTAAATTTATTTTTTAATACATGAGTTTCAGAATTGATAATTTCATAATTTGAGTTGAATTGCTGAAATAAATTATTTTTTCCACGACATTCTAATTTATTGAGATGCCCCTATATATATATATATATATATATATATATATATATATATATATATATATATATATATATATATATATATATAAATTCGCTGTGTAGTGAAAGCCGCTCAATCTGGCAGCAGGTGATGGAGATTTACTAATAATCATGCAACTAGCTTTACTGACAAGATGCGCATGACAATCGAATGCGATTTATTGCACAGCCCTACTTGTATACATACTGAAGCTGTATTGTACATTTGAAAACAGATTTACATTCCATCCAAATTCACATTTCACAATTACAGTTTCCTCTCACAGCAATGTCCAAGAAGGACTTGAGAAAGCGTTACTGATTAAGTACTGCATTCGTTGTGGACAAGTCAATCATAACCTGAACCACAAACTGAGCAACACCATGAGAGAGCAGGTCTGAATAAGTGTTTTTCACAGAGGGCCTCATGAACCATCAGCTGAATGAAAGTCTGAATCAGATAGCTATTGTGGAATGGTTCACTTATTGCAAATTAAAAGGCTAAATCAATATTATGTAGCAGTAACATTATGGCTTCCTTCCTGCACAAGCTCTCAGTGGTAACCTTGAGGCTCTGAGCTCAGCAGGACTTCATTTCTTTTCTTCAAACCGGTTAAAGACCGATTCCTTTCATAAAATACATCTGTGAATAGGGAGTAAAAATGGCAAGTAAAACTGAAGGACAACCTTCTTTTAGTTTTACACAGGTACATGAACACATTGTCGCACTGAAGCAAAATTCTTAAAAGTCAAAAGTCTTCATACAGCCGTTTAGGAGTGTTGCTGTGACTGCTGTGAAAATGAGAGGGTCACGAAAAAGAAAAGAACTCAGATGGAAAAACATCCAATGTTTCTCTTTCTCTAGAACCAAAAAACTCTCACATCCAATACCAGACTCCTGGAAGGTCAAGCTGCCAAAAGATGCACATAATTAATATGTGTAAGGAATGTCAACTAAAGCTAAATTATGTTAATTTGCTATTGAATGCTGGGGACGCTAATGTGACACTCACTTAAAAGAACACTTAGAATAATTATTTTATGCATTTTATACATGCATTTTTTTTAAAGAAAGGAGATAAAAACAAAGTATCTCATTCACAAATGCACACTATTTATCTATAATTTAGATACTTGATATTATTCTTAGTATTATTATTTTATTATGATAAAATAATACTGGTTGATACAGATTAAACAACAAAAATAAAATATATAAAATATAAAACAATTAAATGAATAAAACCAATTAGAAATAATAGAAATAATAACATATTATAACATTAAATATAACAAAAATGATGCTGAAGATCAGTATTACTATTATTATTCTTTTTTCTACACTGATTAAAATAAAATAGTAATAATAAAATAGTAATTATAATTAAAATAATACTGATTTAAATAAAAATTATTAAATACATTTAGAATAATATTTTAATAAAATAATACTGGTTTAAATAACTAACAAAAAATACATTTAAAATAATAATCTTATAACATTAAATATAACAATGATGATGATTGTTAATATTTGTATTTATTCTATACTGATTATAATAAAATAAAGTAATAATAAAATAGTAATTCATAATAAAAATATTTCAGATTTAAATAAAACAACATCAATTTTAAATAAAATAAATTATAAATTAATATTTATATACAATTAAATATAACAAAAATAATAATGATGTTGATGTTAATTATTATTATTAATATTAATATTATTATTACTATTATTTATTCTATACTGATTATACAATTTTAAATAAATAAATAAATAGATAAATGTTAAGTCTTTAATATTTTTTTTTTAATAAAAACAATAAAATCCATGTAATGTGTGTGAATCCAGGCTCAGGTGTGTCTCTGTGATGCAGTAAATGTCTATGAGGTTCTCCAAGGCATGAGAAGAAACAGTTAAACTAGTTGAACCCGGGTGCCCTTATGTGACAGAATCACATGTGCACATGTATGCAAAAACATTATCATTTAGATCCGCAAATGGAAATCCACCAACATGTAGACCCATGCACACATGTACTGTACACTCTCTCCTACACATACAAACTCACGGGGCTGTATGTATAAATCACAATATGAACTGAAATTGCATGAACGCCACTCTGACCCCTGCAAAAAGAAGTCAAGAATATTGTCATCTTAACCATACAATGACATCCTTCAGGCAGCACGGTCTCATTACAGAGACTTGTTGAAGCATTAGATAGCCCTTGCACACTCCCACATAGTACATTTGCATTACCTGATACTGCTCATGCTGCCACCTGTCTCAGATCCCAGTTTGCATCGCTCCAGCTGAGTAGCCACTATCTGACGCTCCGCCTCCAGCTCTCGAGTTAATCTTTCAAACTGCAGTTCCTGAGAAACAGAAAGAGAGATGGTCAATTAACACATTTCCTTAAGTGCCATTACTCTGCGTCACTTATACTATAAACGTGAAGATTACTACAACATTCTCATTAAAACTGTACACAGCTGACAGTAAGCTGAACTAATGTTGTCCCCTTTCTGAGGAAAATATAAGTGGTATTTAAAGTGCAAAAGTTGCCATCGTGATGCTAAGTGTCCTTATGTGTTTCTTAATGTGCCTTCAGTGTTCTACCTTGTCGCTATGCATTTCCTAAAGTGGCTTCTAATGTGTTACTGTTTTTGCATTAAACTGGTTGGGCTAGATGAATAATATAGATTTATCTTTATTAAAAAAATCTTGATATTGATTCTTAAATCCCTAGACTAGTCTTTCAGGCTATTTTTAGTTTGTTCATGCATCAACAAATCCTCACTTGACATTATTTGTAGCATGCTTGCCATCCAATAATCACATTATGTTTGTTCTTTGTTACTTTTAATAAGAAACAGTCTCAGATTTCAATTTCTCACAAATTCAAACAATAAATTAACGTTCTTTAATGTGCAGTCACAGATCATTGTAATCTCCTCAACTGAAATAAACATGAATGAACATTCAAAGGTATGTTGAAATAAAATATTTTGCTATGCTAAATATACTCTATACAAAGTTACTATTCTGGGTCTCCATGTGCTGTTATATCTCCTCGTCTTTTTAAAGACGTTTTTGATGTGGTTGGCCCTGTTTTTCTAGTTTTTATTAACAAGTGACCAGGAATCAGGAATTTTACCTGACTGTTTGAACAATGCAATTGTTAAACCTCTTTTAAAAAGTCAAAATATGGATCCAACAGTTTTATCTAATTTTAGGCCCATCTCTAATATTTATTTAGAAATTAGTTTTTCACCTGCTGCCCTAACCCTTTTTGAAAGGCAATAAGATTTAATGGCCACTGACTCTGTTGTACTGGTACTGTTAGATTTAATTGCGGTATTTGATACAGCTGACCATGAGGTCTTGCTTGCTGAGCTAGAACAACTTGTGGGCATCAGAGGAACTGCATTTAGTTGGTTTCAGTAGTATGTTAAAAACAAACGCTTTTCAATCAATATTGGACAATATTTTTTTCTGGGAAGGTCCCCTTGACTTGCGGTGCCCCCCAAGGCTCTATTTTGGCCCCTTTATTGTTATCTTTATATATGCTTCCTTTAGCCTCTATTTTTGAAAAGCATGACTTGTACTATCACTGCTATGCAGACAATACTTAACTTTATTTGCCCCTGAAGCATAAAAATGGTGTAGAATCCCTTTGTGCCTGTCTTTCCGAAGTCAAAGCCTGGATGTCTTTGTATTTTTTAAATCTAAATGAGAGTAAAACAGAGATCATTGTGTTTGGCTCTTCTGAAGTCCCAAACATTTCTCATGTAAATTCTGGTGTTTTATTTTCTTCAATTAAATCAGGTGTAAAAAAAAAAACTTGTCTTTTTCGATAGTGCACTTAAATTTGATAGGCAAATAAATGTAGTTCTCAAATTAAGTTTTTACCAATTAAGAACACTGTCTAAAGTGAAGGCTTTATTTTAAGCACTTTGAAACTACCATTCATGCTTTTATTCTTCTAGAATTGATTAATGTAATTCTCTGTATCTGGGAATAAACAGTTCTTCAAAATCTAGATTACAAATGGCCCAAAATGCAGTGGCACGTCTTTTAACTGATGTTCATAAATACAAACATATTACACCTGTGTTAATATATTTACATTAGCTTCCAGTATGCTTTAGAATTTATTTCAAAGTGCTTTTGCTTGTTTTTAAGTGTTTAAATGGCCTCGCTCCCCATTATCTCTCAGACCTGTTGTGTGAATATCCAGAAAGAACTTTTAGGTCTGCCAACCAGAGTTTGTTAAATGTTAAAATTAAAATCTAGGGGCGATCCAGCTTTTGCCATCCATATTAGAACTGCACCAACCTTACATATTTTTAAATCAAAGTTAAAAATGTATTTTCCAATAAAGAGCTCATGTCTTGTGATGTTGTTTGTTGTCTGATGTTTTGCTTTGTTTTGTGTAAGTCTTTTACAACATTGTACAGCACATGGATCAACTGTATTAATTGTGCTTTATAAATAATTTGAGACTTGAAGCTTGAGACTTATGTTTTTTTTTTACTTAACCTGTTATTTTAACCTGTTTTATATTTTATGAATAAATCATGAAAACAAGTTTTTTATTAAAGCTACAGTATAAAAGTTTATATATCAGTAATAAAGTTGCGTAGAAACAAATGTAAAGTCTGCCTCATGCCTAAAAAAAGTTTTTGATTATTATACAATATTGTTCATATTAACATTTAATATTTTAGTAATGTACAAACTGACAGGGTTTCCCATTCACTTTACAGCGTCAGTTGAGAGAGATTTATTTTCTTTAAAAACACCATGTACTGTACCTGTCATAGTGATTGAATCGATTCAAATGAATTTATATCAAATCAAATCGAGATCAGAATCTAATCGAACCAAGAGCTTGTGAATCAGAATCATTTTTTTTTTTATTTTTTTTGCATATTGTAAGTAAAAAAGACCTCACTCCATTTTGGTCTTTACATAAAGCTCAGGTTCCTCCTTCAATGCAGGTATATTTGTAGATCTGATCATTTAGAAAAGTAATATAACTTCTGTATGATTTGAGGCAACATACTAGTACTTAAGAGTTTGAGTTTTGTTCAAATCCCTAATCCTATAAACCTAAAGCAAGAACCACTAACTACATTCAATATGCAATTTTAGAATGTCCTATAGAGGGCAGATTTTGTTCTCTCCTGTAATTAAATTGAGTTAAACTTATTTTAAATTAGGTTAAACTCTAGTCCCATAGAGAAACTTCTGTAGAATTTGTGGAGCAGCGTGCATGCCAGCTATAAATCAAACAGGCAGACCTCCGGCCGGCCATGAGAGATGATAATCACCACTAACACCCCAGCTGGGACAGAAAGTGCACCATCAGCACCAATAAAGGCCCATTCCATAACCGGACGGCACATATAATCACTTAGACAGCCGGCCCCAAGCTGCCCCCTCCAGGCAGCTAAGATTAGAGCATGAAGCCCGGCATCAGAAAAGAGCACTTCCTCCAACGAGAAGCCATCAGAGAACTTCCAATTCCTCAAGTGCACTCAGAGAAGGACAAAAGACCTGCGTGAGACCGCAAAGCGTTTTATTCCTGCACAGAAACGGTCCAGAACAGGGAACGGAGGATAAAATAGGAACTCAGAAAACAATTAGACGCCCCACAGCAGAAGTTCTTGTCACAGGTACCTGTTTTAATTACAGCTTGGCAGGAAGATCGATGGTGGCTTGATCTGTAATCACATGCATACGGGGGTCGTACAATTGAGGAGTTTATTGATCCAGCTCTGAAAGCCATTTGTGGACTGAATCAGATGATGGTGTGTCCTGCCAGACCTTATTTCCAGACACCAGAACAACAATTTATCAATTTTTTCCTATTTTTAATTCTATAACACCCCTCTTCATCCACACCTAAATCACAAACAACCAGCTCTCGGCCTGCAAACCACAAAAGTGCAACAAATTAAACTGCTTTCTTCTCTGTCTCGCTCTCTCGACTCTCTCTTTCTCACACCGTTCACACTTCTCCCATGAGATTTTTCCTTTGTGCAGTTAGGACACTGACACATTAAAAGAGGATATGGACTGTGGAATGCATCCCGCCCACAGAGAGATAGATCCTTAGTAATTAAATCTAAAGAAAGATGCCTTTGCATGGCTGTGCTCTCCATTTAATAAAGTCAGGGCAATATATTGAATAATAACAGCATATTTTGTCGGAGATAAAGCAAAATTGAGAATATTGGTATGATTGTAATGCGCAACACTTGGCAGCTATGTTTTTTTTTAAGATTGTGATTGTCTAGTTTTGGTTTTGCATTTCCTCCTGTCTCATTACATGCGGGTATGTAAACGCCCCCCCAAAATTTTTTCTTATGACTTATTTAAAATTCAGAAACAGTTGAGGTGGTAAGTTTGCTCATTAGCTTAAATCAGTTCAAACTGCTTCAAATATTCACACATATACAAAGCACCTAAGGGGACATGGTGAAAAAAGATGAGAATGCAATGAGAGGAAGCTAATAATTCTGTGGTTTTTAATTTTTCTTGTAAACAAATGTTTTAGCATTACCTTGAGAAACATTGCTAACACTTGCACAACTTCTTGAGAGAGATAGAGTTTTGCAAGCAAATCCCCCAGCAAATGTCTTGAAAAAAATACAAGTTTGTATGATTACTTAATTCATTAATATGTTTGATAATATGAAGGAATTTTTGTATTGATTTTTCATAGGCGTTTTACCTGGGAATGGAACATTGCATTGGGTTATGTTATGTTTTAGGGTTTACTGAAATGTCTGTATATCTTATGGAAAAACTACAATTTTACTGACATCTTAAGGAGAATTTTCTGCCAGGACAATATCTGTTTTGTCAAGCTTTTTACTTACAGTGTACAGTTCTGTGCAACACATTTTTGATGAAATTATATGGTTAAAAAGTGGGTTGCACTTTATTTTACAGTACGTGTACTTACAGTGTATTTATCTAAGAAAGTTCTGGTAATACAAGGTAACTACATGGGGTAGGGTTAGGTTTAGGGGTAGGTTCAGGTTCAGGTTTAGTACCTAGTTATTACATAGTTATTGTAATTACTATAATGTAATGCATAGTATGTACATGGGGAACAGAACTGTTAAATAAAGTGCTACAAAAAAGTGTTTACATATATTTATATATTTAATTAAATTAAATTGTTAGAAAAAAAAAAAAAAAGCCTTTACGTATACTGCATTATAAAAGTAGTTTTTATGCATTAATAATGCCTTGTAATGCACACTTGTCAATTCATTGTTACAATCAATTCATCCTACATTGCATTATAAATCCGGTTATAATTATATATGACAAGATATAATGTATTACAATGCACATTATGATTAATTATAATGCAGGATACCCTCTAAAAACCCTTTATAATGCATTTTACATAAAGGCTTTAAGAAAGCATTACCATTAAATCTATTTAATTCCCAAATATTAAAAGTACACTAAATATTTAAAATAACACTGAAAAATATTGATACATACTGCATTATCTTCCAAGGCAGCTTAAAGATCTTCCAAGGCAGATTAAAGTAGATATTCCTGAGCAATAACACTATCGAACAAGGTGAATTAAAGGCGCAAACCACTTAAAACAAAAAAAGAAAAAGAAAACCAGCAACACCTGTTGATCAGAGTAAAAAAGAAAATGCAAGGAAATCCTTTAAATGCATAATAAAAAAAAAAAAAAAAAGAAAACTGATAACTAAGTCTGACTGAAATCTACCAACTAAAACTAGTATAAATAAAGCTGGAGAGCTAATCAATAAGAAATAATGCCAATGAATGGGGCTGTTTTGCTGTATTATGCCATACCCAATGAGAAACACAACAGATGTCCAATAGATAAAGAAAATAACAAATTGCATGGACATCTTAACCAAATTTCACTGTATTAGCAAAGCATACATACAATCCAGTTAAAGTTGCAAGAAACTTTCAACTCACCCTTTAAATCAGAAACATTTTCTTCCTTCCTTTCCCCGTGCAGATCGGGAAAAAACAGCCGTAACCTTGTCTCACACCACACACAGAGCAACCGGTCGCAGAGATCAGTGTAAAGCCCCCCCTTCGACCATCCCCTCTTAGCTCTTCCCATTAGAGAAATTCCTCAACTCAGTACAGGTGCGGCCGGTCTGCCAGCCATCTCGCACACAACACCGGCTCAGTCAGCCACAAAGGTCTCCATGGCAACAGAGGACCCAGCGCCCCCCTCTGGTATTATTTATGCAACATTTCAGCGCCGAATGTCCCGCCCACCAGCCAGATTGCCAAAGCGAGTGTCCGTCCAAATGCTCTCCCGTCTGCCCCTTTTTGCAGGACTGTTTGTGCCCGACACCACAAAGACCGGGTGAGAATTTGGAGTGCCTTTGGGGTGAAACGTTAAATGCCTCTCTCCTCATCCATCCCTCGGCTCGCCGAAAAGCCTGAGAACTTTCACTGTCTGTTCCACATCAATACTAGCCTGGAAGTCTGCATTCCTGAGAGAGACAGAACTATTTATCTAAAGCGCTATGACGGGATATGTTTAAACACAATGGAGACCCCATGTGTATTATCAGAGAGAGGGATGCCAGAGCGTTTTGGCAGCCAAAACTTCTCCAGCCCTTTTAGCACTACCAGATATTCATTATTTATTGAATGGACACTATTTCACAGCATACAGCTTAATGACCTGTCGGGCTGCAGTCGGAGTAAATGAGAGATGGTATTGCGTCTAACTAAGCCAATCTAAGTTTCATAAAAGCAGGGCTTTCAGAGGTTTAGTTGCTGCAGGAACAAGCGGGAAAATAAAACTGACCGCCTGCTTTGTGTTCCCTCAATAGGGCTGGTCAGTGATGAAAGCTGATTGATAAAAGGTTACTCTCACCGTTCTCATGCATACCAAGTGCGCCGTCACCCTCTTGCCTAATAAGCTCCTCTCTTCCATCTGATCTCTCCATCCTTACAGATGAGCTGGAGAAGATGGTCAGGAAAGTTTCAAGGGAACGAGGGAATGCTCTTCATTAGGGATTCATGATATACTGTACTGGTATTGTAGTTTTTCTTAGTTTACAGGGCAATATACAACATTTAATTGTCAATGTGTGTTCCTTTCGTTTTGCATTTAGATTGCCATTGTTGTCTTTTAAAACTCAAAGTTAACCTTTAGAAACATTATTAAACTTAAGAACATGCCATTTATAAAAAGGAAAATAGATGTTACTTCAGTTTTTAATGTTTATTTTTTTATTTATTTATACAAAATAATAGAATATCTGTCATCTGCATCTGTTACCAGCCATAATATGAAAATAATTATAATTTTTAAATGCATATATTATATTATATTATATTATATTATATTATATTATATTATATTATATTATATTATATTATATTATATTATATTATATTATATTATATTATATTATCATTCTGGGGTCAGTAAAACTGTTAAGAAGAAATAAATGAATAGGCCTACTTTAATTTAGCATTTAACCGGTATACTGCCCAGCACTATGCTGAAGATATAGCTTTGCATTGCAGGAATAAAATAGCAAGTTATTATTTCAAATGGTAATCAAATGTTACAATATAACTTTTTTTTTTTTACTGTATTTTCAGTCAAATAAATGCAGCCTCATTTAGCATAAAGAGATTTAAAAACTTTTAAAAGACTGATACAGTGAATAAAACACTGATATCCGCATACAACTTACTACAACGGCTCACAATCATTCTATGTACTTGACATCTCACAAATATATTGTTTTTGTGCAGTCCCTTTTGTGATTCTAGACAGCTATGGTTTCGTTTGCACAGGTCAGCTCAAGTAGAGAGTATCCTATTCCAGCCCCCGGGGGAAAGCAGCTGTATCCCCCCACGGAACGAACAATAGGTCATGTGATCTGATGGCTGATTGAACCCTTCCATCTCTCTCAGGTGACCGTTTCAGAGCAGAATGAGAAGTCTGAGGTCGTCTAACCTGGTGTTCAGTCACACATTCAGTACTGAAGGGCTGCCCTTGTCAGTCAACTTCATGTCAGGAATCAGGAAACTGGCCTGTTACTGACTAAATGTGGGTTCACATTTTTTAAGAAGTGAACTTGTTAAACTGCGGTGTTACTTTAAATGTGATGCGGTCGAAAATTTGGGTGCACCTTACTTTTGTGCTGGTGCAAAAAAAGTTAGGCGCACCAGTGCAAAAAGTTAGTCTAAAAGTCCTAGGTCAGGGTCTAGTATCCTCGAAGTAGGCGAATTTGGGTCACGTGGTACAATAATTACATTTCTGTTTACAGAAAGAGAGAAAGAAAAGATGCAAAAATGAAAGAATGAAAGACTGAAAAAGATGGCTACATGAGAAAAAGAGACAGGCAGACCTCATCAGCATTCTGTGATGAATGGCCCAATTAAGTCA
The DNA here is from genome assembly GCF_003368295.1 of Carassius auratus. Taxonomy (NCBI): domain Eukaryota; kingdom Metazoa; phylum Chordata; class Actinopteri; order Cypriniformes; family Cyprinidae; genus Carassius; species Carassius auratus. Next base: position 1,281,617 of record NC_039266.1, read on the forward strand.
GTTCAAAAGCAGGGCCTCTGTCTGTCACGTCTGCTCTTCAGTGAGACTAAGAATAGCCAATTTACCCCAACACATACATAAACAAACTACACTTGGCAAACAACCTTTCTCTTGCCAGGGGAAAAAAATACACTGTGCTTCTGAAAGAAACTCACTTAACCTTTACAGGCAGTGCTAAAGGAGCCGGCAATAGATTAGACTCACTCAGGATTGCACAGGGAAATTTATCTTCTTGAAGTATCATGGGAATGATTATTGTTTAATGTGACAAGATGGACATAAATTAAGTCAACAGATGATTGCAGGCTTCTGATAGTGAGAAACCAGAATAGCGGGCAGTATCTCACTCATTCATTTTCCCCACTGCGAGTTGGGATTACAAAGTGTCATATGGTTTAGTAAAGAGTTTCGAGTCACATACCTAAATAGTTATGACATCCTATAACATCTGAACAGGGCTACAGTACACAGTAAACAGATTCACAGGCAGATTCACAGACACTAATTCTGGATAATATTGATATGTAATATCAATATCTAATTTCATGCTATGGCGAATAACCGACAAGTAGCCAGTACTATAATTCTGTACTATTTCGTCCAAATAAGATAAAAGCTTTTTAAAGCTTCAAGTGAATTTAGGCATGACAACATTATATCGCACAGTATGAAAATAAAAAAAAAAATTCACACACAATTTTTTTTTAATAAAATCTGGACTATCAACCAATTACCAATATGTTACAATATATGCCCTCATTCTTTAAAAATTTACTAAAGACCCTTCGAATGGATTTTTTGGTGTTCAAACAGTGTCTTAATTCACTTCATAATTACGATAGGGAATTCTATGAACTGTGTTCATTGTTAAAGGTGCAATAGAATACATTGATACAATATTTTAAATTGTTCTCTGATGTCCCCAGAGTGTGTATGCAAAGTTTAATCTCAAAATACCCCGCAGATAATTTTTTATAGCTTGTTGAAATTGCTACTTTTATGGTATGAGCCTCAACGCTCTGTTTAACTGTATGTCCCCTTAAATGAGAATGAGCTGGTGCACCCGCCTCTCTTCCAGTCCTTCCTGCCAAGTCCGTAGTTTTCCTGTGGAATTGGTCTACTTTAACACTGTTCCCGCAGGTTGTTTTTCATGTCCGCAGGAGGGTTTTGTTGCGAAAACCTGGCAACCCAGGTCCCTTCTCAAAAGAGTGCAGAGACCATGTGACCTCACACATTGCTTCCAAACAAAATTTTTAACTACCACATTCCTATTCACGATCATTCTGGTAGCACATGAAGGCAGAACATTAGCCTTACAGAGAGCCAAGGATCTCTTTTGGGAAACAAAATATGATGCTTGATGCTTACTTTTTCTGGAGTCTGAACATCTGCGCACAAAGTGTTGGTATCTATCCCATCTATCCCAGCAGCAATCATTGTACAACTCCAGCACTAAACTGACCCTTGTCTCTGAGGCAGTCGAGTCCGGTGTAAAATCTTTTGGCAAAGTATATGACTTTTCCATTTTTTTTTCAGGGACATTTCCTTCTAAAATGAAAAGTAAGCACCGTGTCCTCAGCAGTCTATGGAGACTCCTATGTTTGTTGGTGCATCCCAACACAAGACACTTTTAATGGCTCTTTGGTGCTGACATTGCATTTCCAGCAGCTACAGCAAGAGAACAGTAATGGTGGACTGCAGCTTCTCACTCAGGGCTGTATATATGCTAATAGGGCAGAGAGCGTCACAAATGGGCGGGAGTTTCAGCAACTATGTCATCATAGTCTGGAATAGCTCATGTGGAGAGACTTAATGGTTTATTGGAAATATAAAACAATGAGTGAGTGGATTTTTATCATTAAAGACTGGCTGTTTTCATACACTGCAGCTACACAACTGTTCAAACACCTTATAAATGTGATTTTTGCATTTTAGGGCACCTTTAAAGAAAAGGAAAGGAAATTTGTATAAAATAAAATAAAATGTTAACTCAAATAAATAAAATTAAATGTATACATTACTCAAAATTAAGACAGGGAATTTTATTAACTGGATTTATTAACTGGATTTATAGTTAATATCAGTTATACTGTGATTATATTTGCGGATAATCTGTTACGATATCTGTGTGAACTTCATACATCCGCTAAAAATCGCCTTCAGAAAAAAGTTAGAAAGTACAATGGCTCAGAAAAGTTTGTTCATTTCTAAAGTATAAAGCTGTACAATCGAGTGTTTGCAAATTTTTTATACAGTATAATGAAAGACATTCAGTCATTTGTGATACTTTCCAAGGCCACTGTATGTAGCTCTATTATATATATATCCTCTTTATTGATCTTCCAATGGCCACCCTGATGTCTAGATGAGCCATTGATCGCCCCATATTGTCAACTGCTGCTAACAACCAACAAATATGCTAACGGTATTCCACCAAGGTCACATACAGACACTAGCAAAAATATCGGCATGTCTAAATATCCCTTTAAAAAAACAAAGGTCCACGCTCTTATGAGGTTAAGCACAACTAGCACAACAAAACAGCACCTTGAAATGTCAGCGCCTAAATGCCAACTCACAGTTGTGCTTCTGTGCTTGAGCACTGAACACTTGAGTAACTTCTGGCTAGTTGAATCTGTTCACCCTGATTTAGTTCCAAATCGGACTTAAGTTCATTGATCTTCAGAGACATTTGTTTTCATATACTGAGCCCCAGAAAGGCAGGTTCTCAGTCTCTGTCTCCAGACAGAAGCATTGTTGCTCAACATGTTCAGCGAAACTCAAGAAAAAGCAAAAGGTCAGTTGAAACGATGGAGAAAACAATATAACTGTCACAGGAGAGAAATCCCTTTTTTCCAACACCTTTACTCTTCTGGTGCGCTGAGCATGTGAAAATGTAAAGAACTGCATGGCACGTGCTCTCTTAAGTGTAGAGAGAGGGACAGCTTCAGAAAGTGAGCTCTGGAATGGATGAAAATACCTGAAATTAGATATTTGATGTGCATCGCTGGGCTTTGAAGGAGGGGTTCAAAAAGTCAGACCTTGACAAAATTTTATTATGTGCAGGAATAAAAATAAAAAAAAAGAAGTAGAAATTGAGATACGGTGACTCTTTCACACACCTGGCACGCACACATTGGCGCTCATTTGGGAGGGCAGTCAGTTCACGTATAAGTGGAGATCTTGCTCCATAATTACAGTGTCTGCATCTGTGTAATTATATTCATAGCTTGTTCAATGTTTGGTCAAACAGACAGTTATGATTTATTATGTTTTGCACTTTTTTATTCTAAATGGTTGTCAATGTCCCTTCTTCCGTCGTTCAAATAAATAAATAAAAATATATATCACTATACTACTTACTATTACTATTTGAGTGTTTTTTACACTAATATAAAAAAATGCTAAGCTTGCTTACTTGTTTCCACAAAAAAACAATGCTATATCCCATTATTTCACTGAAATGTGCATTCCATTTCAGAATATCCATTTTTGTTTTGGTTTGTGCGATTCCACACATCAATTTACAAAAGGTACACTGTGGGTTGCCAGTTGGTGGGGAAAAAACAGTGTATCGCACCCATTAAAACCAAATTGCAAACAAATTGGGTCAGAGATACTAATCAAACCATAAAACTTTGGCATCCATCTAAAAACTCACTACACTACAGCTTGAAAATATATTATAATATTTGGGTTTTTCCATGAAGTACACTTGACATTCGCAGTATTTTTGTCTCCAGAAATGCTCTGAGAGTCATTTTAGAGCTTGACCATTTCATTTTAGAAAAATTGCATCATATCATATACACATAAACAAAACTCTTCACAGCAACCCGTCAAAGAGTTTGGTTAAACCTGAAGAAAATGTAACTCAAATACATTGCTTTTCTATAGTAAAATGTACTTCTTAATGTAATACTACTATGACTAATAATACAACTATTATTACACTTTATAATTATCTTTATTTTTAAACATCCTTCAAATTAAAATACACTGATTAACTACATTATGTCAGTAATGACACTTTATTCTGCACTGAAGTCATTAGCTGCATCTTTTTTTATTTTCTTTTAGTGCTAAAAACTGTAATGGGAGATAGGTTGCCATGTTTTGCTTCTGTTTTTATTGTGACATCCCTTTTATTACAGCAAACCAGACCTACAAACACACTTAATTTGACACTCCTCAGGCTTTTTTCAGGTTCATTAAAAGGAGCTTAAAAGGAGCTTCTTGTTAGATGTGACAGAGAACATTAAGTAAAATCTGCTATCTCCACAACTATTGGAATAGAATCACAAAAATAATCCAGCACTTGTAAAATATATTTTATAGCAATAATGAAATATCGGCAATACAGATTTTGCTTTCAAACACATTTTTGTTTTATCTGAGTACACTAGTAGTTTTCAAATAGCTGTCAATGGAAAGAGGGTGCAGTTTTACAATCTCTTCTGAAGTGCACTTGAACTATACATTAATCTATGCTACAAAATGTGCCATGATTTATTGGCCTGTGCTAAATTGTAATTTGTTATTTCCCATGGCATTATGATTAACTGCAGATGTAACCAAAATTAAAATAATATGGTGCCTATTTAAGTACATGACCTTTTGTACACTTTAAAAAATTGTACAAAAATTATGCCCTTAAAAGTTAACAGTTCTTTCAAATTCACTGCATATTAAAGGGATACTCTACCCCAAAATGAAAACTTAGTCATTAATCACTTACCCCCGTATCTTCAAACCTGTAAAAGTGTGCCTTGTGGTGCAAATGACACAGAAGAGTGTTCGCAGTTTGCGATCAGCTCATATTTTCCAAAATGGCGCTATGAATATGTAGAGAGATACAGAGGAGACGAATTGTCTTCCTAAAGTCACAGTTGAACCACTGATACCAGATGGGCTATTCTGATGAGCTCTATCAAACTTTTCTGGACTTTGACCTCCCGGATTTCATCCAAAATATCTTAAATTGTATTCCGAAGATGAATTAAACTGTCCAATGATATTCTGATATATGCACAGGTGCGTGAAAAGTTGCGCTGTGCTTGCTTTTCTTAATGTAATCTACAAGGTACAATGTTAGTGCTATCAAACATACAAGGGGTGATCAAAAGTTCAGAGACTATGCCCATCATGTAAACTATGGAAAACTTTCTTCTTCAGGGTAACATTAGTCTGTTTGTATAATGATGCATTATATTGCTCCTGTCAGTAGAAGTGAAGCCTGTCTCACATTAAACCCCTTTGTCTCAAAATTCTATATATATATAGATTAATCGTTTGACAGCAATACATTTAAATAAGAGTGTAATGGCAGCTCGTTGGATACAAAAATCACGCTTATATATGATTCCAACTCTATATTGCCATCAAATCCCATTGACATAGAATCAAAATATTAAGAATTAATCTCTTAACAAGCGTGTCTAATAATAGAGTAGTTCTTTGTCTAGTTACATGTTACATCACACAGCGATCACACAGAGAACTCTAATTTTGTTAGGCCTATCTCATTAGACACTGGTATGGTGCATGAGGAACTGAATCTTGGGACGGATGAGCTCATGATTACATCTTAGACATCAACAACGCAGTGCAGAATTAACACAAAGAACATGCGCCGCTGGAGAGATGATATTGGCTTCCCACTGTTCCTGTCTCATTTGAGTTTCACCTAACACAACGTGTCGCCATTACTGGCATGCACAATGGCATTTCTAATCAGTACTCTGCTAAAAAGGCTTCTGAGGGGATGCTGGGGAGATCATTTGTTAGCGAGATGCACACACAGCTACATTCTCTTATAGTAATTGCCATTAATGGATACATCCAGGCAGGGTCTCTCTTCATAAAAACCCATAAACAAATGCCTCTGCAAAGTTACCAGCACACACGGGAAGACTAAATATGTCAGCGATGCTCACAGGCTGAATTTTTATATGGTCCCTCAAGTGTTCATAGTTCATTCTTTAATAAATCTGGCTCACAAATAAAATTTTGCTTTGAGCATATTGGTTTGAGCTTTGATGTTATCCGGTAAGTATTGTGATACAGTTGCCTACAGGTTATAAAAAACAAAACAAAAAAAAACCATTAAAGAGTAAAAAAAAAACAACAACAACATTTTGCTAAATGTATTTATAGGCATGTCATAGATAACATGTTTATTGAAAAAAATAAATGAAATGTTAATTATATAACATAAACAATATAATATTATAAAACCTAATAGTAAAGTTTTATAGATTAGTTTAAAAAAATAAAATTCAGCTTTTTTAAAGTTTTTATTGATCAAATAATACCATGTGTTACATTGATAATAATTACAAATGTTTCCTTAGCAACAAATCAGCTGTCAGACTTTGTTTATTTACATTTATTCATTTGGCAGAGGCTTTTATCCAAAGCTTTATTCCATGTTTTGTGTGTGTTTTGCTCCATGTGTGCCATCCTATGGCCATATTTGGTTAGTTTCCTGTTCCTGTCCTGATTATGTCGATTTGTTTCCAGGTGTTCCCAGTTTATTTCCATTGATCCCAGGTGTGTCTTGTCACCCCCCCCATTCGGTCAGGTGTTTAAACAGAGTTCCCCGTTTTCAGTCCAGTATTGTAAATGTCTACATGTTCTATGTGAGTTTTCCTAGTTTTTTAATAAATTACAGAACAGCGCAAGCCAGAAGTGGCACGCGTGCAGGGCTTATATGCTCTGAGAATGGACACTGCACTTGTGATACAAAACACACAGGTCTGTTAAGAGCAATACTTATAGACAAATAATTATTATTAGGCTACTGAAAAAAAATGATGACTGCCGTATTTGCAAGTATTTTCCAAACAAATTAAGTTCACATTTTTATCATATGTAAAATGATTGCTTAACATGCCGGATAATCGCAGATTATTTTTAATTTTTTTACACCCACAATATACTATAGGCATACTACTAAAAGAACTTGATGTGCTGATGTGGTAGGCCAGTTTCAAATTGCATATTTGGCACACTGCCTTTACCTTGTCCTCACTCAATTTACAGTTGAGGTCTTGGCATTTTTGTCATCTTTTCAAGATTAACTGAATCATGGGGTTCACTCACGGGCGATTCATTCAAGGGCGAATGAGTACCGTTTCACGGGGGATGCCAAGTGTTTAAAAAAAAAGTTAATAATATTTTTTAATCTCTCAAATTTGAAAATCGAATGCCAACCCAACGAACGTATATTCGAATAATGGAATATTCTGGTCCAGCCCGAGTTGTCTCACCGCCCTGAAGTTCACATTTATCTTTTTTGTTACCGTTTTTCATTCAAATAGACTAGTGTTTCTTCTTCTATCCATTATTTGAATGGACTGGACCAGTGCTGCCTCTTTCATGTGGGGGTCAAAGAGATTAGAGCGTTTGATGTGTGCCAGGCGCTAGCTGAGGGAAATACCCTAGTTCTTATGAGACCCCGTGGCCTCGGCAAGAAAGAAAAGACAGATTGCAGGGAGAGAGAATGAGAGGGCTGCTTTAAAACAGCACATATCAGTGCTGCGTGATGACACATATGCATTGTGGGTGACAAACAGTTTAACAAGCCACAGTTTAGGGCAAGGTACTGTATACTGAGCGGAAATACTACATAACATCAAAAACAAACACTTCTCTCAAACCTCTTATCAGCTCTTGACTGAAAAACATTATATGTGGGGTGAGTACAGGTGTAAAAGCAGGTGGATATGGCAGTGAATACATAAAAGCTCCATGGGAAATCCAAAGGAGAATCCTGCTTTCTGTAAAATACCTTATGCCTATTAAAAAAAAACCTGCCTTGCTGCCTACATGGGAAGCTATCTTCAAAGGCAACCATAATGGAACCTCACAAGTGACTGATTTGGAATACTTTGAATCTATGGCTTCCTAATTTCGCAAATTAATTTGAAACATTGCTCCTCTAGCATCTTTTTTTTTTTCTTGGCACAGTGATGTGCATGCAATTTTTGGCATGGTGCCTGTAGCATTTAGCCTCCTTGTTAGTGCGTCTGCCTCCCATGCCAGAGACCCGGGTTCGAGCCCCGCTCGGAGCGAGTGCGAGGAGCGTCAGAGAGGACCTGGGTGAGAGGGGTTACATAAGCAAGGCGATATATAGGGATATTTCTTATTTTAGGAATAGGATATATTTTTAGGAAAGCTTGCATTAAGAACACACCACCATATGCAAACCTTAAAAATAAAAAATAAATTAGCCAGAAAACACTGGGATCTGTATTTGCAATGTCAGTCTGTAACTTCCAATGTTATTGAAACACTTTTTATGCAGTATGTGTAAAGGGGGGAAATTTCAAGTGTTTGCAGGATTCTTTAGTTAAATGTAGCTATATGTATAAAATGTTTTTTATAAAACTATCATATATATTTCTAGACGCTGCTTTAAAGGTTCACAATTGGGAAGCACTTCACATGGGAAGCGGAGAAACCAAGGTACAACCTGTGCCACATTCCCAGGGCGGACGTTACCACCAAAGCCCAAATGATGTCACTTCAGCTTTGTAAACCGAGGCGGGAAGTGGAACAATTCTTTCATCCTCCATTACTGGCAGCGAACTATATTAACACTAACGATAGTGGCGTGCCTTAATTGCTAGTATTTCCTGTCACTGTTTAAGTTCAGAGATGAAGACTGCTATCTAGCAGTCAGGATAAAAACTCCAAATGAAACAACTGCCATGAATCTTTTTATGAATTTATTTTTTATTTTTTTAAAATATCAATATTACATTTTGGAGAATTGATACAGTACTCATGAGTATCTATATTTTCTTACACCCCTACTAAAAATCTATAAATCATATTACTTTTATTAACGAAATGAATAAAAAAACACTATGCTAGGCTATGACTTATATAAAATGACAAATAACTTGGACAAAGTTTAAATAGGTGTAACCTACAAAATTGAAAATAAGTAAACACTGGGGAACCAAATAAATAAGACACTTAGAACGTTTATTAGCAAAACGAATAAAAAAGTTTGGAAGCACGGCATACACCTTGATGTCAAATAAAATAAATTACACAGTTTAAACAAAGTAAAATCAGCAAACACTGTTGAACCAATTAAATAAGAAACATATGTTTTGTTTTGTTTTTACTTCCAAAATCACCTCAGATAAACAGCAGCAAAAGTCAACAGGCTTTTCAGAATCCAAAATATTGCCAAACAGGCTCTTTTGCATGTTGTTTCAAAAATATAATAATCTGCCATCGTCTTGTCTGTCTCACCTCACTCTTCTTGTCAGTCAGCTCAACTCACTCCTCATGTGATAAATTAAATCTGACGTGATGTGACTCGTTCAGCAAGCTGCATTGAGCAGCCATGTTCGGTTTTAACTGTAGTGTCTGTTCTTTATCAAAACGTAATTATTTATATTATTATAAAAAACAAAAAACGCTAGTATGTAACATAAAGGTTGTTTTGTAATAATGTAAATGTTATAGATCAAATGTATTATAAAGTGTCAAAATCTGACTTAGCATGCTACAAACACAATGCATAATGGATTCCAATGGGGTTTTTCATTAGCATGTTGCTAAGCTAACAATGTATTCCAAAGTGAAAAACTGTTAGGAAACATGTTTTAAACCTTATTTAATTTTTCTAAACTTGTCAGATGTGTCCATCTAGTGCACGTTCACATAAAAAACCAATGGAAAGTCTCACAGTGGAATGGAAAAACACATTCAGCATTAACGGCCCTTCAGTGTGCTCCTCCTTCACATGCCGCAGTCTCTGGGTAAACGGGGCAAGGGACAGGAATATGAAGGAGTTCTGTTTAACATGCAGTTTGGACGACATATTTGTCAAATGACTGAGGTGGGGTGTGTGTGTTTGTGGGTGGGTTTACAGTCAGCAGTTTGCAGAAAGATAGGACAGCAGGAGATGGTCCCCAGAGGTCATTAAACACACACACAAACAAAACAGCTCTGGGCTGATCCTGCATGCTGACAGGGGCTCTTCATCTCTCTTTGACCCCAGGAGACACACGCTCCTCACCCTGGCTGGTATTACATCAAACAGACACAGGTCATCAGTCTAACCCCTGATATACCTGCCACCTTGCAAGCCAAATCAAACACTCTCCAGGACAACGTCTTCCGAATTTTGCAAGACTCAGAATTTTTGCTTACCAGATAAATCATCGAAATGTTTTCCTTTAGACCTGAGGAATTTTTCCTTGAGGAGGCAAAAATTTAGTTGAGAAAAATAGCTGAAAGTACAGAAAAAGTTATGTGACGAGAGGCAATATAAAATAAAACAGAATATTGAAAACATGAACAAACTTAAAAAATTGTTCGTTATTTGAATATAAATGTAAAATAAATAAACGAATAATCGTTCCATCTTGTGCATTAATCTGTTTATTATCTGTACACACACACATACACAATGATTCATTGATTCACTAGGCTTGTTCGACTTGAAGCGGATCATCACCATCAGACCGATCGATCAAAGTACCGCAAGGGTATAGAGAGCAGACAACTCCTTGTGCTTTTGAATTGCTCTCGCGGTACTTTGATGTCATACACCAATCGGTCTGTGCTGCGCCACTTCAAAGCCAACGCATATGCTAATGGTTCAACGCGCCAAATGGTCACCAAATTCGTTCAAAACATGGATTAAGAAATGAAATGCCGCTGTGGGCTGCTTGGAGAAGGACCATTTTGCTTTGTTTTGAGTGCTGATTTTATTTGGAATATCACACGTTTAAATGTGATTTATACAAGAGTTCAGTAAATAAGAAGTTAATATTGTGTTATATTTTAAACACAATATGTTTTTTGAAACATTTTGCTGAGAACATATGATCTTTAAAGCCATAGCAGAATTGTTGCGCATCTCCGAGAAAAACAGCATTGTTTAGTTTCAAAATTAATCTGCATTTTAAACGAATCATGTGAACCAATGATTCAAAGCCCCATCCATTAAGAGAGCCGTTTACTTCATTCCTGAATGAATCAGCCATTTGAACCAACAGAATTAAGACATTTACTGGCACCAGCTGGCAGATTTAGTTTCTTATTTAGAGTATCATTTCATAAAACCTTTAAAGGGATAGTTCACCCCAAAATATTCAAATCATTTGCTCACCCTCATGTAATTTCAAACCTTTCTTTGTGGAACATACAAGAAGGTATTTTGAAGAATGTCAGTAACAAAGCCATTTTAATTACAGTATCTGAGATATTTCACAAATTATCTTATTTTATGTTCCATCGTTTATAATACGCCGCTAAATGTTTGTGTAATACATTTTATGTTGAATTAAATAAAACAGACCTATTTCTTTCTAAAGCTACAATTTGTAATGTCTACCTGATACTTTCTCATCTAACAAAAAAAAAAAATAGTTTTAAATAATAATTTGTGGTCATTTTCATTCAAATTTTAAATTACATTTTTATTGTATGACAGCCCTAATGATAAATAATGACAAGGGTAATTTAAATCTGAGTATAAGGGAAATAAGCATGAAAAATTAAATATAGGCTACAATATTGAGCAACACTGATCAATTAAATGTGCTCAATATGCTTAAAAATTTCTAAACGTAGGAGCACAAATTTACAGTCATGAAGTAAACACTTCAGCATTTCTAACCGTCAAAAGCAAAAAGGTGGAATGTATTTCTCAAATATAACCCAGAAATTTTAATTTCTCCATTTAATTGTAGGATGTATCATAGCTGACATACCCTACTTCAAAAACCAAAAACCTGTGGGTGGCAGGGAGTGATTGGGCCATTTCCTTGCATCCTTTATCCACGAAAACAGCAAGTTTTCAGTGAACGCCCTTGCACATGGCTTTATAATGCCCGCTCCTTTCTGCTCTCAAAAATCCCCATCATCAGCAATCGAGACTGCATGAAGCAATGCCAACAAACCTGGCATACAAAGCAAGTCTCTTATGGAACAACAAAACAAACATTCACAGATACAAAACAGCCTATTAAAAAGCATCACTGCGAGGAGAAAATGATAAATTCTCTTTAAGTTGCACAAAAAGATCTATATCAACAGGAGACCAAGGATGGAGAAAGAATAAACAGCTCTACTGCTCAGCAGGAAGCACATAAGGGCTGAGATTTAAAGCGTAAGGGGACGTGACAGACATACTATATATAAAGATGAAAACAGATGAGGAGGATAAAGAGCATCTTCTTACCTATTTTCATACATTACAAAGCTTTGAAAGCTTATACACAATCAGATGGTGCTGACATTAGTGAGTTACTCTAGAAGCTATATCTGAATAGATGTGGCAAGGTTGCAAGCAGCAGTTTATCTGTTTTCCATTGCACACAAGCAGGTTGTCGTCAATCAAACCCAATCAATTGCTAGACACCCAAGCCCAGGCCATAGAATGACTGACAGGTGTCTGTGTTGCAGTAAATATCAAGTTCAGTTGCAGACTGTGGATCATTTTGGTAGACAAAACCTTTTGCCCAAATGTTGTGAAATAAAGGTCAGTAGTATAAACAGTAATCTCTAGTCCATGAAATTGGCAGAACATTTCTTTTTTTTTTTATTCTGTGGGATTGGTGATGACAAACATGATTAAATTCCTCTGGAGGAAAAACTGGAGATCTTCCAGTCATCAGCTGTTCCAAAATGCATGCTGTGAGGAGACACGACCTTCAGAGAAATCCTTGCTGGATTATAAATGGAAATGTATGAGCATGTGTTAACATAAACTGCCTCACACCATCTTCACTGCCTTCGCTATGGTTGTATAAGTCATGTATGTATATCTTATGCTATTAATTTGATCAAAAATACAGTAAAAACAGTAATATTGTGAAATATTAATACAATTTAAATTAGCCGTTTTCTATTTTATTATTTTTTTAAATGTTATTTATTCCTGAATGAATTCAATCTAATTTTCAGCAGTCATTACTCCTGTTAGGGCTGTCACTAATGATTATTTTGTTAATCAATTAATGAAAAAAAAAAAAAGTTTTCTATATAAATTATTATTTTTTTATAAAAAACTAAAACTAGCTTCTATAATTGAATCTATTCTATCTATTTGTTTTATTTTATTATACAATTAACAAAAGTAAAAAAGGCTTCTAACGTAGCTTGTTTAATTTTTCTATTCTAACTATCTTTTTTCTTTTTATTTATTAATTAAAAAAACCTTGCTACTGCGTTAAGCTAACTGAAACTTGTTATAGCACTTGCATATCATTGCTCTTTTGTTGATTTTAATTGCATCCATTGTCCTTATTTGTAAGTCACTTGTAAAAGCGTCTGCTAAATGACTTAATGTAAATAATCATTCATTATTTTGATGATTAATCGAGCAATTAGAATATTGAGTGAACAGTAGAATTATTTAAAGAATTATTAATTAATTATTAATTAATAATTATTTGCGCCTCTGTGTAAGCGCTCGGTGCAAAGCGTGAAGCCAATCACAGTCCTAACCACTAAAAGCATGAACATATTTACCAATCAGCGCCATTTAAGATTCTGTTCAACAGCGCTCAAATGTTAGCGGGAAATGGACACGTTTAAAATTTTAGTACTGAATTAATTTTGTGATTGGTACTTTTGACAACAGTAGTTGCGATCAGAAAGAAGGCAATGTTTTTTCCACAACATGGCACTGCACAGCATCTTGTTGGCTTCAGAGCTATCTTTATCATTTGATTTCTGCATAGACCTGCGCATTCGCCTCTCACATAAACATTGTGCGCAAATCGGCAGGTGGCACCAAACAGGCAGTAATGTTGAAAAACTTCTGCGGAGGTGGCGCTTATCCACACTATTACATCATTGAGTAGAACATTCCAAACGCTGTCATTATGGTAGACTGCTTTCAATATAAGCTGTTTTTAGACAAACTACAAAGTTTTGAGTTCTAAAAACTTACAGGATGTTTTTACAGTACAATGACATGTTCCTGTAGCTCAATTGCGCTATCAAGTGCAAGGTTGGGGGTTCGATTCCCCGGGAACACATGATAGGTAAAAATTGATAGCCTGAATGCACTGTAAGTCGCTTTGGATAAAAGCGTCTGCTTAATGCATAAATTTATTTTTTTATTTATATGTCAAAAGACAGAAGAACTTTTAGTTTCTCAGTTTATTACCATTATCATTTTTTAAGTACTGAAATTGAATCAAGAAATCTTGACAGCTTTACTTAAAATGTAAATGTCTTTACTGTCACCTTTTATCAACTGAATGCATCCTTGATGAATAAAAATAATAATTAACATAAATCGCAAAAATGCAAAAACACTCCATTTCACTCTAATGCACTTAACTGCTGAATCTGTAAATTCTCTAAATTCTTTAGTTTTCCACACACTTACATTGCAATTTATTTGTTTCTAAATGGCACAAAAATGCAAAAAAATATAAAAAGGGTTTGTTATTTTGCATGATCTTGTAAGTGGCAGAATAAGCTGCAACTAATGAGAACTATGCTCACAATTGACTAATTGTCTGTACATTAACAAACCACACAAACACTCCACTAATAAAGTCTGATGATGACAGATCTCAAAACACAATAGGATCTGGTAAAACAGTTCATGTATTCTTCAACTCTGTATTCTTTAATATATAAAACGAAAAGGTAGTTCCTTTTAAAATCTTTGCCTTTTTGAGGATTTGAAGACTGCATGAATCTACTGATAGCGTGGCTTCAAACTATTGTGCCTCACACAGACGTCTCCTTTCATCTACTCAAGTTAGCCTGCCGCCATCAGACAGAGGTTTTGTTGTTTAACCAAAATGACAGGTGCTGTTCTCACAATTGCACCCCTTGAAGCAAATGGCAACTTGAGGGCTGAAATTAATTATTCTTATTAATCAATGAACAACTGCAAGTACTTAAGCCTGGGGCTTTCAGCAATACAAAGAGATCTTTTTGCGGTATCACAAACCAATGCCTGCACTGTAATGAAAAAGACTGTTACTTATTTACCACCATATTGGCTGATTCCAGTTGGAAAAGCACAAGGAGCCTAAACTTGTATTTTTTAAGCTTGTATTTTTTTTAAACACTAACACTTTTGGCAGCACCAAAAAAAAAAAAAAAAAACACTAAAATATTTTTAAAAGACCTAAAACAGTTCAAAGTGAAAACAGACAAAGACTAAATTATATTTAAAAAATTATACAATTTATAAAACTATAAAAACATAAATTCATGAGTTTGCTCGTTGTTACTGTTAACTAAAACTATTAAAATCTGTTTTAAATAACTGAAATAAAGCGGAGATAAATATAAATATGAATAAATGGACTAATTTAAATATTTGAACGCCAAAATGGTAATGAAACAAAATAGAAAGCTAAATAGAAATATTAAAAACAAAGTTCAAGTAGAAGTACTAAAATCACTAAAACTTAAATAACTGTAAAATTAAATAGAAATGGTATAAAGATTCTAATTAAAAAGCAGATAAAATTACTAAAATAAATTTAAACTGAAAATGTAAAAGCTATACTATATACTACAATAGCATATAAATAATACTAAAATGGTCATGCAATCTTAACATGTTGGTTCATGTTCACTGACCCGATTCACAAACAAAGCAGGTTACTGATATGGCTAGAGTTTATCTAATGTGAGTGTATGCAGAATGTAAACATTTCTTGAAAGTACTGTACAAGTATTTTAATGAAGAAAGAAATACTGCATGCATCTTTAAAATATGGGCAGCAGGACTTGCTGACATGCGATATGTGCAAACATCTCTATATTATCCTGCAGGCACAAACACTCTTTCAACACAATGGCATTGGAGACCAATTATGTGTTTTCACACAAGCCTTTGGCCTTACAGGCTTAACAAATAACTGAGAATAAAGTGTTCAGACACTAAACATACAAGGTTTGACAGAGTATTTCTAATGCATTTCTTCGGTTTTGACCGTCCTTTCTTTTGCCCAAAAGCTAAATGAATGCTAATGAGCGTATACTGATGCAAATTACACAGTGTTATTCACCTTTTCACTTAACTGATCATAAAATATGCAGCAATAATTAAATTACTCACTCACTCATTGACTATTCTGGTTTGTCCGGTTTGGATACTGTGAATGTTTACATGCATTATTATAGTTAATAGTCAACAATATATGTGACCCTGGACCACAAAACCAGTCTTAAGTGTCAACTTTTTGAAATTGAGATTTATACATCATATGAAAGCCGAATGAATAAGCTTTCCATTGATGCATGGTTTATTAGGATTTGACAATATTTGTCAGAGATACAACTATTTGGATTAAAAAAAAAAAAAAACCTGGCTATGCGTTCTGTACTAGACTAACTGAGACTTGTCATGGCACTTGTATACTGTTGTTGTTCTCTTGTTGACCTGACTGCTTCTTTGTTCTCATTTGTAAGTCGCTTTGGATAAAAGTGTCTGCTAAATGATTAAAGGGATAGTTCACCAAAAAAATCAAAATTATGTCATTAATAACTCACCCTCATGTCGTTCCAAACCCGTGAGACCCCCGTAGTTTAAGATATTTTAGATTTAGTCTGAGAGCTTTCAGTCCCTCCATTGAAGCTGTGTGTACGGTCTACTGTCCATGTCCAGAAAGGTAAGAAAAACATCATCAAAGTAGTCCATGTGACATCAGAGGGTCAGTTAGAATTTGTTGAATCATCGAAAATACATTTTGGTCCAAAAATAGCAAAAACTACGACTTTATTCAGCATTGTCTTCTCTTCCGTGTCTGTAAGCTCAAAACAAAGCAGTTTGTGATATCCAGTTCGTGAACGAATCCTTAGTTCAAAAACCGGATTTTTTTGAACCAGTTCACAAAAACCAGTTGTTTTGAACTCTCTCACAACAGACATGGAAGAGAAGACAATGCTGAATAAAGGCGTAGTTTATGCTATTTTTGGACCAAAATGTATTTTTGATGATTCAGTAAATTCTAACTGATCCTCTGATGTCACATGGACTACTTTGATGATGTTTTTCTTACCTTTCTGGACATGGACAATATACTGTACACACAGCTTCAATGGAGGGACTGAGAGCTCTCGGACTAAATCTAAAATATCTTAAACTGTGTTCCGAAGATAAATGGAGGTCTCACGGGTTTGGAAGACATGAGGGTGAATTATTAATGACATAATTTAGATTTTTGGGTGAACTATCCCTTTAAATGTAAATGTAATATCTGGAATCTGAGGGTGCAAAAAAATCTAAATACTGAGAAAATCACCTTTAAAGTTTTCCAAATTAACTCTTAACAATGCATATTACTAATCAAACATTTAGTTTTGATATATTTAACATAGTAAATTTTCTAAATATCTTCATGGAACATGATCTTTACTTAATATCCTAATGATTTTTGGCATAAAAGAAAAATAGATAATTTTGACCCATACAATATTTTTTTGGCCATTGCTAAAAATATACCCCGGTGGTTTCAAGCACATCCTTTTCTGCATATTATACAAATTTCAGATTGTATGGCTGCATATTTAATGCACACACATCTTGATATATCAAACCTAGAGAAAAACATTGACAATTTCAAACACTTGGGTTTTTATAATGAGCTTATTTGTGATAGTTACCAGTAATTTACTGTCCACTTATACTCAATATCTGGATGCAACAAAGTACTGTAGTTACTGAACACTAACATCTCTCTCTGAGTAGATATTTCAACCTGTAATTTCCGCACCAATAAGATCAGCCGGGCTCATGAATTGACATGAGTTTTAATAATTGTTGACTGGTTGGTGGCAGGCAGCATTTTTATTTAAGTCATCAGTTAAATGGTCTGTTCTGAAAAACAGTAAGAGAAAGAGTAAAAGCAGTGTCTTTATCATTGTTGTTATTGCCCTGCATACTAAAAAAGCAGTTCTAAATGCCAGCATAAAAAAGTATTCCATTGTATCTTACCTTACAGTGACTCTAATCCATTTTGTTTGTATGCTTGGCTTGCTTCCACCATAAGCATATTTTTCACTATAATGTAGTGCTGTGAAACTTGTGTTGATCTGTATGAATCTTTAATGCAGAGTTTATGTTTGAGTTTGGATCTGGTGTAGGAAAAGTGCACTGCATTGCAAAATGTCTCGATAACACATTGAATGGCCAAAACATAATAAGATTATGTTTGAAAAAAAGTCAAGACTTACTCTGTCAACATTTTTGGTTTTAATTAATTTAGTTTGTGCATGAAATATAAATCATAATCAACTGAATATACAACATATAGCCTGGTGCATTGACCATGCTGCATAATGATTTTTACAGCCATATGTGCTTTATATCTAGAATATATATTAGGGGTGCAATGGATCTATAATCCAAATGTTTTGTGATCCGTTGTATCACTAATATATATTGTAATATATTTTAGATATAATCAAATTTTATTTGGAAATCAAAACAGATAATGGATAGAGACATTGCATAAATGTAAAGTCTCAGGCATTTTTGACAAATCAAATTTGGTTAAAATTGGTTATAAGAGACAGAAAAATTATATGTGTGTGTATGTGTGTGTGTATATATACACACATTATATACTCATAAGTTAGCGACAATATCCTAACCCTGAAAAATCTAAACTGAAACCTCTTAAAATATTATATCCACTTTAATATTTCATTAAAGTAGCTACGACTTGTAACCTGTGTGTTGTACTCCTGTACTTTTGCAGCCTGCATCTGCCATTTCTCAATATGATGGTAATTAGGAACAGTCGCTAATGTGGCATCAAGATTAGATTTTTTTTTTTTTTTACCAAAAAAGAAATAAACAGATGGCAAAATTAAGCTTAAAAATTGAATCAAACACTTTGTTTGCATGCATAAATTTGAGAATGAATAGCAATGTGCCTTACTTATTGGTGCATTTGTAAAGTAAACTACTATGGCAACAAAAACAAGACCCATTACTGCATCCTGGCTACTTCTAACAGAAAACACCAATGCGCTCTGGGAGAACGCAGATAAAAGGCAATGACGAATGCAATGCACTGGAAGAGGAATGGCTGCCAGTGCGAGCAAAGGAAGATGAGATTTCCTTATATGAGAAACTCTGTCAATCAGAATTCATCATTGCTGCCATTTACTTCATCTCGGGTCAGAAAGCCAAGTATCTTTTTGCTTGAACACTCAAACGGGGGAAGCAAAGAGGGAAAAGGCAACCTCTTGGTCTTGTGTTCTTCAGCGTAAAAGTGTAAAGCCATGTGTAAAGCCATGGCAACTCTAAGAGTTATGCTGTGCGGAAGCCCTAAATAAACTTTCAGCTTCGTTTAATACCTCGGCATACATTTAATCAACATAATTCCCCTCAACACCTCACGCTTATTAGTGACGCAAAGCGGGACGCTCTCCACTTGAATCTTAATAACTGTTTTTGCATTCTCCTTGCTAATTAATTTCCTCAACATTGTTCTTAAAATGGCGTGCCTTGACACATACAGTTCTGCGTGGGCAAGCTTGTTAGACTCGTTTCAGAAGAATATGGCAACAAGAGCATCTCCATCCACCCACAGACTTTTATTACCTTCGGGTTTTGCTCATATATTGTTTGCATATCATCTATATAACTGTGACAAAGGCAATTAACAGCATTTTATTTCAAAAAGGGAACTTTTGTGACTTGTTGGGTTTCAATGTCAATGGCACGAACTAAAAACAACACCACTGATCTAAATCAGGTGTGATGCACCATATTGACTTCAGAGGAACTTTTCAGTAAATAAATTCCTCACACAAAGCTATGAAGCCTTTTTTTGCATTTCCATGGTTCTCAAGTTCAAGTTCAAGATGAGCTTTATTGTCATTCCACCACATGTGTGGACATACAGTGGAACGAAATGTTGTGCACCACAGGACCATGATGCTACATTAATGCAGACATACAACAATTACCTACTGACAGATTTTGACTGCAAATAAACTATATATAAATGTTTACCTATACATAAACTAAAAAATACAAATCATACGAATGCTTCATATAATACTGTGTAAGATCCAATATTAGTAAAAGCTCATCATAGTGACAAATGGAAATTGCAACAGATAGTTTTTGTTTACATTTGCTCTAATGGCAAAAGAAAATATAGCATTTCTATGACCTTAAAAGTGATTTTTTAAAAATTATTTTTTATAATTTTTAAGGTCCACATCCCATCCTCAACTATAATGTTTTTCAAATGGAAAAAGAACAGCCTAAACATTTACTTTTCTATTTTACAAAAGAAAAAGACATAAAATATGAAATAAGGGTGAGCAAATTATGATTTATGAGTGAACTGTTCTTTCAAGAGAGCTGCATTTTAGCTCCAGGTAACCTGGGCTTGTGCTCTGAAATAATGCCTTAATTTTATTCTGCCATTTGCATGAGCTTAGTTGGATGACACCATTCATATCTGCAAAGGGAAAGAAAGAAAAAAAAAAAACACCAACGTGACAGAGCGAATTTAGAGCTAGTAAGCATAATGAAGCCATAGTACGTATCTGGAATCCAGAGTGCACCCAAACATATATAATGGATATGGAATTAATCGATTATTAAGAATGCAAAATGTAAATCTTGATTTTGCAGCTGCCACATGCTTTTAAACATGAAATCCTATCATTCTACAGTACACTTGTACATTTTATTTTTACTCAGAATCTTCACAAATAATTACAAAGAAATGGCACATCAAATTAAACATGGATGTGTTGAAGTTGAAAGACCTGTAAAATGTACTTAAATAATATCTACACAAATACATTTTTAAAAATGTACTCTGTATGACTATTTAATAGGGAAATAACTTGTGAATTACATGAGGGCTTTGAAAATTTGCAAAGTAAAATATATGTTAAAAGCTTACATACTTCAGCATGTGAAATGTAGTTGTACACAAGTGAAGCCTTGATGTCGTTATTCTGAAGGTCGCTGTTGACCAGGAGAGATCATGCTGTGAGAGTTTGTTTAAGTGGAAGATGTCAGCTGGCCTATTGTGAGAGATTCAGGAGGCATGTCAACCATCTCAAAGGAATCTCGTCTGAACAAAATTTCAATACGCAGCCCCATTACGTGACACAGATTTGCCATAAAACTTTTGATCTAGTACTCAATGCAAAATAATTAATTCAAAAGGGAATAAAAATGCTTCCTTAGAGCTGTCTTCTAAAGGAAAAAACTAGTAGCTGTCACTTTCTGCAGTTGGATCTCAGCATTCACAGTGAAAAGTCAGCCATAAGAGATCTGTGAGTGGCTAATATAATGGCCTTTACTTCATCATGAAATCTGCTCTGGGTCAGAATGTTGTTATTCAAGGTTAATTAAACAGCTTCAGATAATTAAACCGATTCCCAACACTATATGCCAATACTGATATGCATTATGCCGGATGGACCATCTTTCACCACAGCTTGAAAGATCCTCGATCCTGAAAGATACATTATGAGCTTTAGAATTGCTTTGCAAACCCCAGCAGACAGCATTTCAAATCAGAAGTCTGGATCTGTCCCTGCGAGACACCAGTCTCTTTGTGGAAGCACTGGAAGCGCTGACTTTGGCCTTCGGTATTTTAGATGCGCCACACAACTACTTCAACACTTGGGGACCAAGAGAAAGAGAGGACTAGGCCTGGGCTTTATTTTGTGTTTGGTTTGTGTGTGTCAGTCGTCCGCGAGCGGCTGTCGCGCTGTTTTGTGTTTATTTTGGTATTAAAGTTTGATTTAAATGTCCACCGGATCCCACCTACTTCTACTCGTTAGTTTGAAGTTTTATATTATTACACTGGGGGAAATTTTTGGTATCCTTCCGATGTCCTCCGTGGGACGCGATACTGGCGAGTGGAGCAGGTGTCACTCATTTCCCGATCACGCCACCGGCCTCGCTGCGTTCCCACGGCTCTCGCCGCTGCCCCACTCCTCACAATAATTACATTTACAAAAGTGATTACACTATATATAGAATGTAGGGGTCAACCGATGTGTGTTTTTCAGTGCTGATTCTCAATACCGATTATTGCAGATTAAGTAGACCGATAACAGGTATTTTGTAAAAATGAAAATTAAATGTTGAAATTATGAATAACAAGGGCTCTGAATTTTTTTTTATCTTGAAATCCTTTAAAACTATTTATCGGCAAACCAGTTTGAAAATTAACATTACTAAACCCAAGAATCATGAAAATGCTTAACATAAGTGCAGATTATCAGCCATGACCTTACACGGTTGACCCCTAATAGAAAGCATATTAAATGCAAGCAATTTGTACGTATATTTTACCATTTCAAGTAACTTGTGAAAAGAAAATGACAGAATATTAGTGTAATATTCCTAATGTTTCATCATCGCTCTGCCTAACAGATATATGTAAAAATTAAACATACTTATTCTTATACAGACAGACAGAAAAACTATTCGAGATTTAAAATTATATTTTATTAGCATTTCGAGGCTGCACTGTGAGCCTCAAATATATAGAGATTAAATAAATACATATTGAATTAAATAATTTAAAACCAGCTCACTTTACTTTAATCTTTTACTCTGAACCGTATGTACACACCTTATCAGTAGGCATTTAATAAAAAACATACATGCAATGTCATTTTTAACAAAATATTAACAAAAATATCCTACCCAGCCATTTATAGTTTTTGAATTACTGCAGTAGTTACTAATGAACATAAACTCTTGCAGCACAGACTCAACTCGATAAGACATGTCATTGCTCACTTCCAGTGCAGATAAAGTAAAGCAGCTTTATACACTACAAAAAACCACATGTTGTCATGGCATTAGTCAGAATGGCTGTAGGGCTGGTGTCTTCCAGTGTTGTGCAGCCACAGGCAGTGTGTGTCACTCACAGTCCTCAGAGTTCAGTCCAGACAACCACTGTTTACTGTGAATAGAGGGAGTTTCAAGGTCTGGATGATTAAACCAGGAGAAAACGACTCCTGACACCTTATTACCCATAGTTCCTATAGTGAGGTACAGTCCCCTGCAGAGGGTTTGTGTTGATTTCATGCCTCATTACGCTTACCGTTTAATGATGCTACTGTTCCTCATAGCAGGCATTTTGAGTGACAAGGTGCAGTATCAGATGCAGTAAAATATGTTACACGGTCCAAAAATGAACATTAATATCAGATCCACAGTGCTAGAAAAGTGTCACTATGTAAGGTGCCTCTTTGTGTCAAATACGTAAATACATTAGGAAATCTGGAATTACAGGTGCACGCGCACATGAAGATGGCACTCAAAGTATCCTCGTATCCTCGTCTTTGCAAGTATCCTCTTAAACACAGTATGTCTTAAGTGAAAGCCAACAGCTGAAATAGAAAACAAATGTAAAACAGTATACTGGATCCAAGCAGCTCTTAAAGTGACAGCAGTCTAATATTCCTGCTGTTTGTCATTCATGTTAATCAAATAACAAAAGAAAGAAAATCTCTGACTGCACTTTAGTATATCCCTTTCTTAACATTAATAAGAAAAAATATAAATTTAGTTTACACAGTGAGGTATATGCAGTATTTTTATACATGTGATTACTTTATACTATGTATTTAGCATTTCTTATTAATTTGCTCAACCAGGGTTTTTTTTTTACGTTCTGTCCTATTGCTTGTAATTTGTGTTTTATTCCTATAAAAAAAAAATTTTTAGGCTAGCATTCGTTTTTTGTGATATTGACACTGGTGACAAAACTTATGAAATTCTATAGTAATATTATTTTTTCATAAAAATACCTTATTAAAAGCAAAAACAACTATATTGTGATATTGATAACAATATTTAGATTTTGGTCATATCCCCCACCCTTAAAGGTGCTGTAGGGAACTTTTGTAAAAAAATATTTTTTACATATTTATTAAAACTGTCATTATGTCCTGACAGTAGAATATGAGACAGATAATCTGTGAAAAAAATCAAGCTCCTCTGGCTCCTCCCAGTGGTCCTATTGCCATTTGCAGAAACTCCAACGCTCCCGGTAAAAAATAACCAATCAGAGCTGCGGTCCGTAACTTTGTTTGTGTTCAAAATGTAGAAAAATGTATATAATAAGCGCTTACACCATGAATCCATTTTCCAAACTGTGTTTTTAGCTTGTCCTGAATCACTAGGGTGCACCTATAATAAGTATTTATATTCGGACTATTTTAGATTGCTTCGGGGGTACCACGGCGGAGTAACCCAGTACCTTTGTGATTCTTCATAGACATAAACAGAGAGAAGTAGTTCCGGCTACGATGTTCTTCCGCAAGACGCAAGCAGTTCTGTTTATTAACCGCTAGAGCGTCAAAAGTTCCCTACCGCAGCTTTAATATTCATATTCTTAAATTATTTAAATGAGTACGTTTCTTTGTTTATTTATGGTATTTTCGTGCCAATGCAGTCTACATAATTGCATTTAAATGCAATTAGCAAATGGAAAATATAAACAGTTTAGCTCATCCACTTTGCTTATTGTTGATTCAATAACACTGAACTTATCCAAATGTTAAAAATGTCGTCATACCAAGTAAACAATAGCTACAACTAGCAAATGTGCATTAACTGAAAAATATATTGCTTTTCAAACACAAAAGCCCATGGGAAGAAATAAAAAGAAGCTGAAAATGACTTTCAGAGAAGCAGTAGGCCAGTTGTATTTAAGCAGAAGCTGCCTTCTTCTCAGCAGGCTGTCTTTGAGTGACAGGGAGGTGCTGCTTGTCATAAGAGGTGAAGAGGAATGACTGATAAAGAATATGAACCTTGTGTTTTCCTCTGTGAGTGACACAGGAGCACAGCTAGTGTCATTCTCTCTCTCTCTTTCTTTCCCTTTTCAGAGATTATTCTGCCCCTGAGCGAGGCGCATGTGCGCACACGCTGGCTGACAGCACAAAGGTGGGTAAAGCTGACAGAAAATAGCTAAATTTCCAACAGCCGGATCACAAAGCACTCACAAACTTCTAAGCCGCTCTAGAGATGATGCAGTGTTAGTCATCATAAGAAAGTTAGCAGTAACTAAAAAAATAAAATAAATACATAAACTCTTATACATAAAAAAAACAAAAAAACACAAACCTAAAAAAAAATCTTATTGTTTATTTCATTTCACCTGAAAGGATTCTCACCGGAATTCTTAGATTTTGTTGTTTCTCATTCCCTCCACCTCCTTTTTATTTCAGCATTTGCTGTCAATCTGTGCCGCATGATTCTTTGGCTAAGCATTTAAGAGTGAACAGATGAATCATTTCAATTAATTAATGAACTGCTTTTATGCAAACAGTAGGCAGCCATGTCTCGAGTGTGCGGAAGTGGTTTGTAATCCAATATTCATCCCAGGAATGAGAGGTAGTGTGTAGCATATTGACAAAGACTGCTGTACCAACAACATGCTGGGTCTGTTAATACTCTGTCTAGAGACCTTTCGCCATGACATCCCAAATGAGGCAGAGATGGACGATGAAGTGCAGTAAATATGACTTACAGACAACAAGCTAAAAAATACACACCACTCTCTCTCTCTCTCTCTCTCTCTCTCTCTCTCTCTCTCTCTCTCTCTCTCTCTCTCTCTCTCTCTCTCTCTCTATATATATATATATATATATATATAGTATTTATTTATTTAGAAAATCCTAAAATGTATAAATGCATATTTTAAAGAGAATTTTCTGAAGTAAACATTTTAATAAAGAAGTACCATTATAATTCCAAAGAATAATTTTAACATTAGCACATTCCACCTTTAGATTAATTTATTAGCTTATGAATCGAAGCTTAAATGAGTGTATTAAAAAAAAAACAGTCCCAGGCAAACAAGTTACTGCAAAAATGAAACTGTGTACCACTACCAAAGCATAACCGTGACACCGACCCTATCGGCAGGTAAGCTCTGGGCATTACGGTTCATGACAGTCACAGCAGAGTATTATGGAAAGTGATGAGAAGTATGGGGCTGTAAGGGAGAGGTCGTGCAGGGAGGTTGGGGACACAAACAAGTTCTTTCAGGATTAAAGTCTACAAGCACTTCAAAGCGACTTTCCGTTACAGCTACTCACTGTCAAAGCCTTTCTGTCGTAAATAATAAAAGCCAATTGAGCTCAGGTGGGGATGAGTCTGTATGGGCTTTATAATGCCATTCAGTCACTTGGGGGGCTGCAAGGCATTTGAGACATGTAACAATTCACCCATGAATACAAGGAAAAAAACACAATGTCTAACATAACGATTGGAGTGAGCTTCACTTAGAAACTAATGAGAAGAAATCGAGGAACAAAAGAAGGCACTTTTAAGTAGCACATTAGGGAATCTGTGAGACTCAACCCAGGTAAAGTTCAGGGCCGGCTGGGGGGAAAGGAAAAATGAACTAGAATACTAATGAGTGGAGAAGCTACAACTCTATTATGAGTGGTTTGACAGGGGCTTTTGAATTTGTCCTTTTTTTGTGTAATGACCCTGAGAAAATGAATTCATTTACTGTGCCTGCAAATTACTGTCAGGCCAGCTATTGAAATGGCACAATGTCAGTACTGATATTGCAGTCAAAAGCGAAGCATCCGACCCCGAATTAACTTGATTTGAGCCAAACAGGTACTTTGATACCACAACAATTACTACTAGATTAACTAAGACATTTTAAACATGATTAAAGAGAACATAAATAAGAACAGATACACAAATTACAAGCATAGATAAATACAACACAACGTTACTAATAAAATAAGGTGGGAAGTATTCAAATACAGAAATGATATAATTAGGGAAAATAACACTGCATAGTATTTACTGTATAAATCAAATATAATTTTTTTTTATCACAGCTGATTTGTTGTTTGATGATCATTAATGACAGAAAGCGTATTTATATGCCACTGTTTCTTTAAGACCTGATGCACAGATCCGACATAATGATACACATCACATCCCATTTCTTTCTCAGCCGTTTTCATTCACTTGAGACATAACTGACTGCGTTTACCTGAATGATTGTTGAGATAGGTATTTTTCATAATTTTATGTCTATACTTCATGTGTGTGCGGCCGTGCGTCCAGAGTACAGTCCGCGAGTAACAAAGTTCCCTTTTGTCTTTACTCTCTGGAATTGTTTAAAATTTGCTTGCTTGTGCGAATATGAACAAATGATAAACTTATACTCTATTATGGTTCAATTTTGCAATTAATCATAATGGATCACATGGCTTGGTCTGTACAGATCACTGATCAACTACAATCCTTTTAAAAACTAAATTATAGTACAGTAGCAGTCAAAAGTTTGGACACTTTTCATTTGTGTGTCCTAACATCTGACCGGTACTATATAGAATACAGTATATAAACAGAATATATACACAAACACATTTTATTAGAATTTTTTTGCAATGATCACTTAAATGTGGTGATCAAACACTAATAATGACGTGACAGAAATATGTAATGAAGGCAGGGCATTTAACAATTTAACAATAAATGTAGAAAAATGAGTCTAACATCAGTTACCTGAACAGTAAAGTTTATTCATCTTTAATTCAATTCAATTCCATTAAACTTTATTCTGTTGAAGTTTATTTCACTTCAACATTCATTTTACATTCATCACAGATTTGCACTCGTTCACACACAGACAAAACTTACTAGAGAAGTGTGACATAATATATTTCTGTAAATAAAAACAATATAAATTCACCTCTCGTGCACTTAAATGCCCTTTGAATTTAACCTTTACGTTCCCTTGGAACTGGAACCAGGTCGAAATTTAGTTTGAAGTCCACTTCGCAGGGCACTTACGGTCCAAGAAGACAACGCTTGAATGCTGCTGCCTGAACAAGAGACCTCCTCAGTGAAGTGAAAGTGTTGACTGGTGTCATTATCTCGTAAATGAACCGGCAGATCTCCACAAAATTTAGGGAATCCCTTCAGCTCGAGGAGCCCTATCGAATGGGACACTCCACACGTCGGTAGCCCCCTGGGAGCGCTAGATTGGTCATCGCTGGACTGCAAATTTAACCACCTGTAACTCCCAGACTTGGGGGGGTATTGACACGGAGGTTGTCTCATTAGAAAGAGGACCTCTAGACATACACTATGATTGCATTACAGAGGGTTCTTCAAGCTGAAGGGATCCCCCAAATTTGGTGCAGATATGGCCATTCAAAGTTGCGATGTTTTTCCATAGACTTAAGCTTTAAAGCGTTTCATCCGGGTCGCAAGTAGCAAACAATGGAAGTAATTGGACAATGAACAAACCAAGTAATTACACCATTTCAAGCATTTTCTGTGTGTCATATGTTCTGTAAAAAAAAAAAAAAAAGGTTCATATCGGTGCCATCTTTACCATTACCATATATCTGCCACAGGCTCATATAGGCTGATAATATCGGCAAAACGATATATTGGTTGGGCTCTAATATTATATATATATATATATATATACGTGTGTGTGTGTGTGTGTGTGTGTGAGTGTGAGAGAGAGAGTGAGTGAGAGAGAGAGAGAGAGAGAGAGAGAGAGAGAGAGAGAAATACACTGGCTCAATTTTTTTATTTTTCTAATATTTTTTCTGAAGACAGACAGACAAAAGCAAAAATATTAAATGTCATAGATGATCATTTACAGAGCAATTCACTATTTTACAGAGTGGGGTTCACCACTCATTTTTTTTAGTTTTACACATAGAGATTGGTAGGTCTGTTAGTAAAAGCTGTTGACTTTAGCATTCTTTGTTGCATTATGTGCCAATGGTGACCATTCATCTTAATAAACTCTTCTTTTTGGAATCTTCATTTTCAAGGCCTAAATCGTTCAGTCCCAGAGATATGGGGATCTCAATGAAGCTCCATTTCCAGATTGGTGAATATAACCTATTGCTATTTTTTAATTTTAATTGAAATGTTAACTTGAGGGTACTTCAAATGGTTCACTTAAACAAAACATTTGGAAGTCCCTGATATAATGCAAAGACATTCATGCATCTCATCAGTGAGAATCAATTGTTGAAATCAAGTAAAAGTTAAATAAAATTGTCTAAATGTGCATCTCTTCAACAAAATACAGTACTGAAATAGATAATTTCTTTTTCATCATAGCTAATCATTGGGAGGCATCCACTAGGCCTATACATCCATAATGTAAATTGGTGCTTCATTGAGGCTGCAGTACATTGCTCATTAACATCCATGTGTGTGAATTATTTGAACATGTTTAAAAATGAAATGTTACTGCAATCTACTCATCATCATGATTCATCCCTGTGAACAGATATGAAATGTGAAAATTATATGGCCCGGCTCAGACTATGAACCTTATTTATGATGTGCAATCTATAAGGCTATATTGCTTATTAATAGGCTGTTAGGCCTATTGATGCTCCCTTACTGCTCTACTGAAAGTTCATGTCACCAAAGAAATTTGCTTAACTGCATTAGTTTAATTCAATATACATAACAACCCTCTACATTGCAAGCAAATCACTCGCATATGCGACTAAAATTTCACTCTGGGTGACTAAATGATGTTTAATATTAGCCATTGGCTAATAAATTCTCAGATTTTACTCTCCAGTGTGTGAGTTGGAGGCTAAGTAAAAGTTTAGCACAGGTATGTTTTCACACGCCAAACACTCTAATTAAGAGCTTCAGAGTTTCATTCTCCATCAGTGATCTGTGATATTTTTCAGTTCATCTAAATGGATTCACAGTGCACCTGTGTTTGTGTATTTGACATATCATAAACTCTAGTGTGAAGGCGCACTCTTCACCGTCGCTTTGCCTCACACAAAAACGCAGAGAGTGAGAGAGAAAGAGAGAGAGAATTGACGTGCTACATGTAAATTATATTTTTTGTTGTATTTTCCTGTCAAAATAAGGGTGTTCCTTTGGAATTCTTCAGCATTTAAGAACTATCCAATCTGGCGAGTAAACAAAAAAATTTACTAGCCAATAGCGATTCTGTTACCAAGGTGTCCGCAGAGGGTTGCATTAAAATGAAATTAAATGATAAAATATGGAATTTCCTGTTGGAATGATTACTATTTTTTTCTGCAAATATCTAGTGCATTCCCATTTGGATGGACCACACAGTGGAAGAGCAACCTAGACACAAGTGCCAGGACAATATGTTAGCAGGCTAAATTGGCGGGTTGCTCTGTTGCTCAGACTAAACCTGGATTAAGGAAACAAAAGCCTGATTTGGACATTAATTGTTTCTCATAAGGATTTATTTTAAAATACTTATTATAATGTAAAATGTATTCTTATTATTCCAAGCATATTTTATAATATATAATCCTATTTATTATTTGATTATTTAAATATCCTGTTTAAAAATAGGAAAATAGAATATGTGAAATAAATATCGGTTTATAATACACATTTTAAAAATTGTATTGGATACCAGCTACTGCCATAAAAAGGACCATTTCGAATGTTTACGTGCTTGTCTTATATGGCAAAGTGAGTTTGATGTTGTATTTTGTTTTTGCATTCAAGCAATTGACGCTGGATTGCTGCCCGTTGAAAGTGAAAGTAAAATGCGCACATCGCTTTTACAAGCTTTAAAAGTGAAGGAAAGCAAGAAAAAGAGTGAACGCCCCCACCCCCATGGTGATACCGGTATTACACTTCAATAAACTGGTGGGGAAATTTCCTCACCTTCAAAACCCAACTATACACACACATAGAAATTTATGCAATGCAAAAATCAAAATACAGAGGAAAAATTTGCAATAAGAATTATTGTAATCACATTTTTATAGACCGTAACAACCAATAAATCGTAGACAGATGTCTAGAATAGAATTGCATGAGATCATCTTTGAAAAAAATAAATAAATAATCAAATAAATAAAGTAAAAATATAAATCATGGAGGATAAATCATGTCTACATCAATCACAGTCTGTTTTGGGTTTAATTGCTGCCCACCTATACAGTACATGTTAATTAAACATCTTAACATCTATGCATTTGCCAGGTGCTTTTATTCAAAGCATTGATGGTTTACATTTTATCAGTTTAATGCAATTCCTAGGAACTGAAACCCAAGACCTTGCTCAACTGTTTGAGCTACTAGAACGCATTTAAGGACAATTTTGTTTAATTTTATACAATAAACAACTTGTGTAAATATAAAATGTTTGTCATGGAGCAAAAGAAGCACTGCGTTTTAAAAAAAGCAATTTTTCCACCTTTTCCACCTTTATATGTATACAGATCCAAGAGATAACATGTCCAAAGTTTTACAAAGACTGGACACAGTTCTTAGCGATCTTCTAATAAAATGGACTGACAAACAGAAGAGCAACTTTAAAGCTGACTCCATGACTGTCTGCCTTTGAAGAAAGAAGACCAAACAGTTTCTGAGACAGGTAGCGGGTATGTTTCTTTCTCAATCTGAACAGAACTGACTAAAACATCCAATTGTGGATCGGTCCTGCTGAGGCTCCCGTGGTCTGTACAAATCAAACCAGACAGTTCCATTCCCTAAAAAATGTTGTTCTTATTACCAAACCCGCTATTTACAATCACTGACTAGACATATGCTGCTGTCAGGGAGCTTTCCCACATGGTTCAATTTAATAGTGAAAAGCAGAATGTGATATTATGATAATGGGATGTAGCTGTCATTACAAAATGGTGCACTTTTCAAGTTTGATGTATTCTGGATGTTGTTTTAAAGGTGCTATATGTAAGTTTTTTACTCTACTAAACCATAAAATACCATAATATGTTTGCAGATAAGAAACATGCTATTTTAACCCTCTGAAGTCTAGTGGGATTTGGGGGCCTGGAAAAATGTTGACATGCCTTGACTTTTGTGCTTTTTTCAGTTGCTTATAAATACCTTTTATTAATTTTTTATGAAATACCTTTTTCTTTATTTTATAAATGCACAAAGTTTTGTTGTTATTATGTGTGTACACAAATAAAAGTAAACTCTTTACAGGTTCGATTGATGTATTGCTCTTATCTGTACGATCAAAACTGAAAGTGTAATTTAAAGGGGGGGTGAAATGCTCGTTTTCACTCAATATCCTGTTAATCTTGAGAACCTATAGAATAGTACTGCATCCTTCATAACTCCAAAAAGTCTTTAGTTTTATTATATTCATAAGAGAAAGATAGTCTGTACCGATTTTTCCCGAAAAACAGGTGACGTGTGGGCGGAGCTAAAGAATCACGAGCGCCAGTAGGCCTTTGCGTTGAGAGCTTTGGAAGCTGTGACATTACGTGAGGACAAACCAACCAAAACAAACCATTGCTAACAGTCAGATTCAGCGTATATTTATGATCCAGAATCAGATCCAGAGGCTGAAATTTAACAAGAGCAGCATCAGCAACAACGTCTCTGTGTGGTATGTACTGAAACTGTATATATTTGCTTAGCGGTTTTGGAAAATGACTAAGTTCCACTTTGTCGTCTTTTTTTTTTTTTAAGCTGTGTATGTGGAAAGTGCAGTTTGATGACAACATCGCATGTTGTTTACTTGATGTGCTTACGCGCCGATAGCTAAGTTAACAACACAGAGATATTTGAAGCAGTTTTACTCACCGCCTGCGGTTCCAACACACGATCGTGACCCTTTTTCGTTGGGACTGCATTATCCTTAAGAAATAAACGATGTGCAAATCCGGCATCAAACTGGGCCTTGTTTGTAAAACAAGCATCTTCGAAATGCAGGGAACAAACACAAACACTTGCACAACTCCGTTGATGCTCTGTAAAAATAAACTCCATCCACTGGTCCCTTAATGCTGTTTCTCTTTTGGTAATCTGTGCAGGGTTGTCTTGCCCTGACAACCAAAAACACACTTCTTTTATGACATTTCGCGACGCTCTCGCTCTGATCAGTGATTGTCTGTTGTGCTCTCAGTGCTCTGCTATACGGGAGCGCATGCTCTTCCGGCAGACGTGCCCTCAGGACCCATATAAGGAAATTCCGCTCCATCTAACGTCACACAGACTAACGTCACACATCTAACGTCACACAGACTCGAAAAAAACTTTCCGAAACTTGTGACAAACCGGAAAATTAAGTTGTATTCTGTTCCAAAAATACTCCTTCAAATGTACAACTTAATTTTTGAAACTTTGTCCATGTTTAGCATGGGAATCCAACTCTTTAACAGTGTAAAAAACTCAGTATGCATGAAATAGCATTTCACCCCCCCTTTAAGTTCTTTTCAGGGTTATCAGGAGAAAATGCCTCATAACGCATATACGAGGGGATCGACTCCAGAGGGTTAACATATTTAACAAATACTGCTTAATGTAACAAAATGGTTTTCAACAGACATAAACTTTAAAGAATTTCATCCAGGTCGCCAGTAGCAAACAATGGAGCACGGACAAACTAAGTAATTACACAATTTCAAGCATTTTATCTGCATTATATGTTTTTTTAAGGTTCATATCAGTAGCAAATCAGTGCATATTAGCCAATACTGATATATAGGTGACAGGCTTATATCGGCCAAAAATATTGGCAAACCGATATATCGGTCGGGATCTAGTGCATAATACTGCACTATTTTGGATGATATTGCAGTTAGCAATTATTCCTTCTTTTTGTTTATTTTACAACCACATCCAAATATACCTTTTTGCATATTGTGTAGTTAGGAACCATACAAAGAAATCCCTGTATGCCTAACCGTGCTGATTCTGAATCCTAATCATACAAGTAAACCTACATCAACCCGATACTGTCTCCCCGAGTTGTGACTGATATCCTGTAGCGAATGCAACATATTACCAGCTAACTAAGTCATCTCTATCTCTTCTGAACTAACACTGAATACTTGTCGATAAAGTTAACTTGCGATTTAGCCTAAAGGGAGCACATCTGCTCTCCCTCAGGCCTGACAAAAGCACATTCATCATCAGGCAGACTGGGATGTTAAGCCAGAGTCATGGGCGCATCTATCAAATCTTAGAGGTGAAAGATTAAAGGGGTGGCTGCCAACTTGCCTCATGGTCAAACACAATTCTGAATTACAAAATGGCCCCCCGCAGCTAAAGAAAAAGGGATCACATATGTTTGCATGTAGGTTTGTTTAGGTTTGCAGGATTGTGAGGGGCATTGCAGCATCATTTGATGTATGATATGACTTGAAGATACACAGCTGTGAGGCCATTATATCCGCTATTACAGTACAAGCAAACAAGGATAGGAAACAATTTTCTTTTCCTTTCCAATATGCTGTGATGCATGGATGCTGATTAACAGGCCGTTCATTCCCGCAGTAACTCAGGTCAGCATTATTGAGATATATAAGTGTTGTGCCTAGTGGAAAGATCAAAAGTGAGAGACACAGAAAAGACAAACAATAAACAAGAACAACCTCTCGTCTTGTGAGCTTGCATGTTCATTAAATCTATCCTGAATGTCCTCGATGAACTTACTAGTTGCTCATGGGAGTCTTTGATGAGGTTCTGCATATTACAAGAATCCATCAACAGAGCTGAAAGGAGATGTGGCCAAACAGAGATGGCGAGGATGATAATAAAAAAATATGGCTATTCCTTTAAATATCAAAGGCACAACACAGTAAATAAAGAGCAAAATCCTTTTACTTTCTCATAAGGATTCAGTCCATCCACATTATTTTACTAAATGGTTGGAATTAAAAGAGGTGCTTGTTAATTGCATTTTTTCTAATAATACTTAATATTAAATCATATATTAAATATTTTTAGTATAAGTTTTATAATATATTGAATATGAAATAATAATATTACAACATTAAAAAGCATGTGAAAATTATTATAGAAGAGGTATGTATTGAATTTGGGTGGTTTTCTGCGTGGAATATGTTTCCAGAAAGCTTTTTAAAGGCAAACTGCACTCTCATTTCCTATTACAAAAACTGATCAGTATCATTACTAATTGATTGATTTGATATTGATTTATATATATATATATATATATATATATATTTTTTTTTTTTTTATAAAATCCTTTTGCAACCCAGAATTGCACATTTCCCCTGCTTCTGAGAAATGCCAGATATGAAAGGCATATTAAATAAGCAAAGACAATATGATGTCAAGTAATAGGCATTGTATGCTTTCATTCCAGTGTAATTAATTAATAGCAAAAAAGCATTAAAGTTCTGATCACAGCCCATTTAGTTAAGGTTGAATTACCAAGGCCTTCAAGAGACAGACAGATTACTTATTTGTCAGCCTAAAAAGGCATCATCCAACATGTAATTATTAATTTAAAAAGCTATTTTCAATTTGTAATGTTATTGTGTAACTCACATCAAATGTTTTCACCATGTACACAACAAAAAGAGTATTTGACATTAGAGTCACAATGCAAATGATTGAATCCTCAAATATTCATTTTCCTCTGTTAGGAGCAAAAATTGCATTTTAGATGATGACAGAATTTCTCTTTAAGAGTAAAAATGTATGAGCAAGTAACAGGATTGCACCGTGAAGCCAAACACAATGTTGAAGCCGCATTTGCAGATTTCACAATCAAACATGTAGCATTTTTTTTTTTTCACTCTGCAAGAGACAACCAAAAGTTATTATTTTCTCCATGTTGAAGAGATGACGTGATGCACAACACCAATGTTTGACAGCCTCTGTCTCTGTCTCATACTGTAAATAGTCTGTCAGCTTTGGTAACTCAAGATTTGCCTGTTGATATCTCTAATCTAAACTGCACAAAACTATTCGTTTCAATCCATACGACACAACCGTTATTGGACCAATTACTCTTTGAGATGGCTCACTTTAGTAAGTCTGATTTGTGAACAATATTAATAAATTATTATTATTGTACTTTTAAATGTTTTAAACTTGCCATTGAATGTATCATAGTGATATTAAAAAGCAAAGAAAAAAATCCATGAAATATTCCTTTCTTTCTTTCTGTGTGTCTTTGTGAATATAGTCAAAGCTGAATGTTATGGCACAGAGTAGGATTTTTAGAGGAAAAAAGTATATAAAGGGGACAAGGAAAAAGAAAAAAAGAAGAAAAAAGTATATAAATAAATTATGAATAATTTACTGCCATTGTGTGAATATGTAATCATGCAATCCATTAAAAAGTAACTGGATATTCAATAAGAAAACCCTTTTCAATTTTTGTTTCCTTTTAAATAAAGTGAACAAATGGACCAGAAACGTGCATTAAGAAAGTAAAAATGGATCCATTTTCATTTCACCTTGACTTCAAAGGTTAAGTTCAACTTTAATAAATTTGCCACCTAGTGGCGAAAGAATCTCATTTGCAAAGCACTCTTGAAGAACGTCAATGAAGGACATTTTCTGCATGGTCAATTTCTAATTAAGATACAATCAATTCAATAATGATAGTGTACACAAAACAAGCCAGCATCCATAAACATAATTTTATGATGTCCCGTGCCACTTTACCTGGTATCCAAT
Source organism: Carassius auratus (assembly GCF_003368295.1). Classification (NCBI taxonomy): domain Eukaryota; kingdom Metazoa; phylum Chordata; class Actinopteri; order Cypriniformes; family Cyprinidae; genus Carassius; species Carassius auratus. The sequence goes on from NC_039266.1 coordinate 1,318,020, forward strand.
ATCACAAATGCACACACATTTACAATTGATTACAATCGCTCAGTGGAGCTGATTCTAGGTCAGTGTTCATACAAACGGTCGCCTGTTAGACTTCATTAGGGATTCACCGTCAACAGAGAGTGAATAAACAAAGTGACAGAAAGCTAAACAAACTGCACACAGATACAAACACACACACACACACACACACACAATGAACCGACTGGCTGCGCACAGCATGAACAAGAGACACACAAAGCTGTAACCCAGTTTAACCGAAAGACAGGAGGCCGGAGCTCTGAAAGGGATAGCAAACTGGCTTGTTCCGTCGAAGCAGACAGGTCGAGAGGGGAGGGTGCGGGGTGATTTTCACAGAGGAAACAGTCTGCCTGTTCTTTGGTTTCTGTAGTGATCCACTCAACACTGACAACATTATGCTGTTCTTCCCTGAGGCCAACCATTACTGACAGGCCCCCGAGGCCTCCTACTGCACACGTGTCTGCTCCATGTGTGACATATTCATTTCTCTCTGCTTCACGAGCGCTCGTTCTCTCTCGCTTACGCTCACTTTTAACTCTCTGACCCAAACATACACGGTGCAATATAGGATTTGTACAGCGCTCGTCCTTTTTTGAGCGTACATGAACGTTTCGGGGAGGGATGGAGAGGGTATGTGTGATATAGGAGCATTGACAGCATGTGTATCTGAGACAAGCGAGGCCTTGCTATTTGGTATTTTACCAAACAGCATGTCATTCTTCATGTTCATATAACACTAAAATGTCACATTCTGAGATGCTGTGGTGGTAGGTGCTTCGCAACGACCACTGTGAAACATTCATATCTTGTCTCTACATGATATATATATATATATATATATATATATATATATATATATATATATATATATATATATATATATATATATATATATATGTATATAAACTTTGGATATTACAATACAAGTCGACAAGGAGCTCTGAAAAAAACAATGCATTTTCTCTTCCATTCATCAAATCATCTGAAATGCATCTATTATTATTATTTTTTTATTAAAGCTGTATTCTTGCAATAATATTGCCATTCTTTTTTCCCCACAATATTACACTGATACTGTAGATCTTATATCAGTAAACCATCCATCCCTCAGTAATAATGTCAATACACAACAACCATTCTGCTGTGGAAGCTATATGAATGCTTAGAAAATTTAAAATAAAATAAAGATAAACAGATGGACGGACGGACGGACAAGATACTTGTGGAGATGAGATCAAAGTTAATCTCTTACTGAACCTCAATTCAACATTCAAATGGCGAAATAGTGAATAATTTCCAGACTGAGATTCAGTGACATTTAGACTGAGGAAAATACTTTCTGAATTGACTGAAGTAAGCTTTACTGGCTTCCTACCTCTCTACTGGTTCCAAGTCCAAATGCCCTTTAACATAAACCCTTGAGTATCAACAATGCACTATTCAATAAAACACAAGGACAGTCAGAACAGTTGAAGCTTCCATCTAAAAGTTGCCTCAGTGAAAATCAATGTCTTTTTAGGTTTGTGCTAGATGCCTATACGCACCTTAATAAAGCTTTCATCTTCATGCTCTTGATTTTGATCTTGACATTTAATCTCCATGTCGTCATCAAAAAAAAAAAAGCCTCCTCAAGAGAGGCTGTCAATGGTGGTCATGAAAACGGCTCACATTCAGATCCACAAAACAATCAATTCTCTCATCAAATGTACTTTTAAATCTTATTGTACACAAGGATTCGCTCAGAAACGCACCAACAAATAGGTTGTGAAAACTATTTCATGCTGATTTTAAAGCACAGATATCACAAAGCTTTCGAACCAAAGGAACATTTTCATAGTTCCCATAACTACTCCTATAAGCAGGAAGTATACCTGCTTTTTGGCATGTTCACACCACAGGAACTGTTAATGAATTTAGTCAGGAACACAATTTAATTCCTATAACCATACAACCAAAAACCATGTGTTATGAGAAACAAGTGTTGATGTGTATGTATTAATCACCTCTATTCTTTGTCTTTCTCTTCTTTGTAATACGATCCACAGCAGTCTAGTGTGAAACAAACACACTGATCACAGAAACTCTATGCGCCGTGCCGTCTAATATCAAAATAAAAGCTTGCCTTTCATCTCAGCTTACTCACTGAGACCTGTCCCACGCATCCACTTACACCGGCTTAATTTGGTAGATGCGGCCCCTTCCCAATCAATCTCTTTGAGCGAGCCGTGGCGTCCAGAATAAGATGGCTTCATTTATAAGATCGCCTAACACTGGCAACTTGATTGGGACACACAACTGCCGCCTCCTGTTGAGATCACACACATCACTTCAAAGAAAACACACAAGACGGATGGTCATTTGCATTCCATACATATTTATGAGGCCTCCTTCTCCATCTCACTAGACTCAATACAGGTCTTGCAAAACTCCCAGGCAGCGCTGACACAAAGTCACGCATGATACGGATCACAGAAGCCACCGAGCCACATCTTTTATTTTTTTGTGGGGCCTATATGGGTGACGTGCTGTACTAGAATGTATAACAGGGTTTCCTCAAGAACACACAGAATCAGCGATCCGCTGCTGAAGTGCATTACCATTTTGATAGCTGCAGTGATGAGGATGGTGATTACAATGATGGTGCTGTTTATGGTGATTGCTCTCGGGTGTAATCCCACAGGCCCCTGCTCGATGTGCCTGAGTGGCAGGAGGTGCAGGAGGTGGTCGAGAGCTGTTCAGGGGGTGCTGGTTGGGGATTTAAATAGGACAGGGGCAGATAGAGGTCATAACAGCTATGCGTGCCTAAGATCTCATCAGTTGTTTACATCCGCCATAGAGGGATTTCCAGGCGCATCTATGATTCACATACAGTAAGTTATGCAAAGACATAAATAGCATCAGTATGTGAACTTCGGAAATGATGTTGGGTATGTGGAAAAGCCCTGTAGTCTGTAAAAAAATGATACAAAAATCTTAGTCCATGGGTTTCCACACTGTTGGCAACAAGGGGTCCTGCAAAGTTAAAACTATATATAATATAAATATATATTAATATAATTAATTAATTAAGTAGGGTTAATGCATGCATTATATTAATATATATAAATATATATTAATATAATTAATTAATTAAGTAGGGTTAATGCAGCCAATTATTTAACTGCATTAACGCGCGATAAAATAATTGGCGCCTTATATATATATATTAGGGGTGTAACGATACGCGTATTCGTATTGAACCGTTCGGTATGAGGCTTTCGGTTCGGTACGCGGTACGCATTATGTACCGAACGGTTCGTTGGACTAATTAATTATATTTGAAAAAAAAAGTGAAATATAATGATATGCGTTCAACAAGGTAGCCCAATAACCCAAACCACAAAACAGGCAACGCCCCTGACACCCCCTAAGAAGAAAAAAAAACACCAACTTATATGTTTTATGTTAGGCTACTCCGTCAGGCGCTTGCTCACTCAGTACCCACTGAGTGAGCGAGCAGTTCATGCACAGTCCTCCAGTACGTGGTGGCCAATGCATTTAACAGACCAGAAATAGAAGATCCTCCAATAACCAACAGGTCTGGTGTTTGGGTGCACTTTACCAATCGATCGGGGCATCCAAACAAGTACGGAAATCAAAATGGACTAGTACTGTACTGTGTCGGAATTTTCTGAGCAGTACGATACAATTAACAGGTCTGCACGTTCTTAGATAGAAGAACTGTTATAAATAGAATGTATGCACGGGCAGTTTTGAAAACTCCACCTACTTTTGCTCTTGGCATAGTGCAGCGCAACTCGCGTTGTATCTGAAGGGAAACGCTGATCCCAGGGTCCAGCGCCGCGCATACCGCATCCTGTGTGAAAGACCCTTTAGCCATTTTGCAACGAGCCTTCAGCGCGGACTAAGTGAGCGAGTGCCTTACTCTGTAGTGGAAAACGCAGGTTTTAAGAGCATGCTAAACGTAATAGAGCCCCGTTACAATATTCCTTCACGAGCCCATTTCAGCCAGACCGTAATTCCTGCTTTGTTCCAAAAAACATAAGCCCTATAGAGAACCAATTGAGTAAAAACAAACTCAATATAAAGAGTTATAGAGTTCCATATAAAAAGTTACATCTTTGTATTTGTTCATAACTACTACAACAATATAACATTTTCATTTTTTTTTTATAAGGAGCTGTTTTTGTTTTATACAGTATGCTGCTAAGAAAACACCATAGAAGATGGGTAAAGAATAGCTCCATCATTGTTCAATGTAAAAAAAAAACATACTTTGTTAGTTTTAATAAATTATTTTTTTATTTTTTTTTAAATCAAGGAAATTTATCTGCCAATTTTTTCTTTTTGCTGTATCTAAAACGTACCGAACCGAACCGTGACACCAGTGAATCGTAACGAACCGAACCGTGAATTTTGTGAACCGTTACACCCCTAATATATATATATATATATATATATATATATATATATATATAAATATATATATATATATATATATATATATATATATATACATATACACACACACACACACACACATACACACACACACACAAGGACAGCATCATATTATTTAGGGGCTTATTAAAAGTGGGATTCAATCAAGTGACCAGTGTCAAGATTTCAGTATTCACTTTAGTACAGCAGATTTCTTTTAAATATCTGGCAACAGGTACATCGAACAGTACGCAACCTAGTGTCCTCGTTATCTGCTCTATCTCTGAGTTCTAGCCTGTTCTATTCTCCTTTGTCTGGAATTGTGTACGTCTACCTTTGCTGTGTGTGTTTTCTTTGTTCCCTAAATGTGATTAAACCCTATATGTTTGAATTCCACTACTGGTCTCTTTGCTCCTTCGTCTATGTGCTCCTCAAAGTAGCGAACTGTGACAAATAGCACCTTTATTAATGCACACTTCTGTTATCCTGCTTTTTGATTTCTAATCAGAGCACTCAACATGAAAGGCTTTATTACACAGGGACCAGCCCACTTACATGTGAAGGCCAAACATGTGCTGGATGTATGAAAGGAGTTGGCATAATGAGGCTTGCACACAGCCCAGGCTTGTCTGAAATTGCAAAGAAATAACCCTCACATCCTCACAATGAAATCTCAAGGCTGCAAATATAATGCCTTAATTGCTTGTGTGATCAGAACAGAGCAATATTTTCACTGAAAAGCTCAAAATTGTGCCTTTTCTTCTTGAGAAGAAAAATGCAAGTGGGTTTGATTTCATGGTACAATAATATGCCGTTTTAGTGGAGAGTACAGTATTATTTCAAGTTCTTTTCTCTGGTGAGGTTAGAAGTCGCTGAAAGTATTTCTGTTGTGAATTAATTCATGACAAAATAATATGGGAGTTAGTCTACAGAGATTACATGAGAACATTATCTTATTTATACTACGTTTTAAGAACTTTATATATGCCACAAAAAGTGCTGAAATTGAATCATTGCTGTTTATGTTTGCTAGTATTTATTTTTGTGAACCAGGACTCTATAAAATATATTATTATTTCATATACCAGACTTTAAATACATCAACTATTTAACATTAAGAACCGAAATCAATAATTTTAAATTGTGCAAGGATGTTTCACAAGTGTAGCTAGACGGGGCTTCAGAGAGAGGAATGAGATTCTCCAAACATTACTAGCATTGATTTACCCAGCCTCCTCACAGTGAGTGTCTCACAGACATACACAGGTTTATTAATCAAATCTACCATAAAAAAAAAAACAGCACTGTGTTGTACAGATGCTCAGTTCTGCTCGGTGAAACCCTGCATCAGCATCTCTGATTTTAATGTAGCTTTTATTAAAGCAGCACATGAAGCCATCAACATTTTGAGGCTGTGATGAGCCAGCCGTCTGTACGACGCGAGAACCCGTTGTCTATGAATAAAAGTAATGGCTAATTTTTGTGATGGATTGGCCCGGAGTGCCACCTGCACAGTCTTCCAGGCTGTTCCAGGTGGGATGGGAATGGCTGCCTGAACTAAATCCATCATCGGGTAAAACACAGGTGGCCTTTTACTGCTGAGCTGGGATTTGGCAAACATAAAGAATGTAATCAAATACAAATTACACTGTATTATATGTTGCATACTGTAGTGTCAATTAAATCATTACCGAGACAGATTCCCAAGGTGTAACAGTTCCACAGGCTCTGACTTTATGGCATATTCCAGATTTCCCCCACCATCTATCAATATGCATTCATTGCGTAGGTTTTGGATTTTGTCCTCAGGAATTTTTCTTCAGTCATCTTAACACAGTAATTTTCCTCCATCTTACTTCTCTCCCCTACTGTAATGTCCTTTTAAATATTTCAGGGTTTCTCTCCACTTTTTAGCACATGAACTTTAAATGGTCTAATAATGTCACACCTGAGCTTTAACTCGATTACCCTCCAATCTCTCCAAGCTAGAATATGTAAAGTTGTATTTCATATATTGTTTTATTTTTTTTAATTTATATACATCAAATATACTACCGTTGAGGTGAGATTTATTATTTTTTTTGTCAAACATCAATTGATTAAAATGGACAGTAAAGTCATACAGGGCCGGATTTACTAACAGCTTGCGCCAGCGTGAACCGTCTTTTGGCATTAAAACAGTTTTGTCATGATTTACTAAAAATGCGCAGCAAAGAATTAGCATTAAAAAGGTACGGAGACAGTTATTTTTGTGGCTGACCTATTGAATATGCATTTGTAAGAGTTTCCCTTTCAGTCACGCGTGGTAGAAGGGAGAGGGTTTTTTCCACATTAATTTATTTGGAATGCTAGAAGAATACGTTATCTTAATCTGAACATATCTTTATGCTAATTTTTGCGACGCTTGTTAGATTGCGTTAGTCATTAATGTTGTGTTTGTGTTCTTTGTAATTTGCACATTGTCAGTTAATCACCCACAGAAATTTCCACGATCATCGGCGCCGTTTTGGAATTGCTCTAGTCTAGCGTAGCCAGACCATAGACTATATAATAACATGGACGTAGTGTCCATGACGTCAACAATAGGTTTTTCTGCTGTATGGGCTTCACGAAAGAAAGCGGGAGGTTGCCGCTTGAGCCAGACCTTCAGACTTATGGCTGAAGGTCTGTAAATCATAGCACCTGTCAATGGCCAAAGTTCATCCATGAGACCGTTTGACCGACATGTCAAACAACCAATCACAGTTCGTTTCGTTCAGCGTCACGTTTTGGGGCGTGGGAATGTCTCCATAATAACAGACTGGTGTGTAAAACTGGTGTGTAAAACTTAAATATTAAGCAGTACAATTTGTTTCAACATTTATAATAATGAGAAATGATTCTTGAGCACAAAAATAAGAATATTATAATGATTTCTGAAGGATCATGTTACATTGAAGACTAAAGTAATGACCGCTTAAATTCAGCTTTGCCATCAGATAAATGAATTGTTTAAAAATACAATCAAAATACAAAATAATCAATTGATATCGTAATTATATTTCACATTATTACTGTTTTTACTATATTTTTTATTAAATTAATGCAGCCTTTGTGAGCATAAGAGACTTCTTTCAAAATGTTTAAGAAAACAGTAGTATATGTACACAAGGCTGTTAAAGCTGAGAAATGGACGGAGGGGTATATTAGATAAAAATTTACTTTACATTAATATTTTTACTTCATGTTAAATTCTAATATCTGACATCTTTTATGTTAACTTTATAGTTAATTCCACCCAGTTGCCATTTGACAAGCACAAGATGGCCTTTCTTGCATTTACCATTCCCCTTTTTATCTTCGTCTCCCAGAAATTGTACAGAAAAAGTCAGGCACTATAGTTAATATGACAAATGTGTACAGATAACCACTGTCTCCTGATAAGCCACGGACAGAGCTGCAAAAGAATTAAACTTTTCCACTGAAAGGTTCTGGCTTTGTGCCTAAGATGTGAATGAAGTTGTACAGTGGACATTAAGTCCTACCTGCTCTTTCACAGAGGCCAGAATGGCAGAGGTGGTTTCAGTCTCAGATCCATCGCCATTAGAAGCATTCAGTCCTGGACTGAGCATGGTGGCGTTCTCTACTTCAGCAGGCTGTTCTGGAACTGGCATGACTTCTGGAGAGAACAAAACACATTTATCAGCAACTTTTTCGTCATTAGTCTTCAACATTGGATCATCAGGATTTAGACTTGCTGTGATCACTGAATTATATTTGAGAGAATGTGAGAAAACATTATCCTATGATCTTGAAACAGAATGATTAATTCACAAACAAGACTAATCTGGTTCTCAAATTCAACCGATGGCCTAAACCTTGCATTTTATATTTTATTACAGTATGTGTTGTTATTGTAACACATAATAGTAATAAAATTTGTTTTTGTATAGCACCTTTAATTGTCCTTTCTCATTACTTACATCACATGCTTGAAAATTACTTAAAGGAATAGTTCCCAAAAACATGAACATTTTAGGAAATTGTACCCAGGCTATCCAAGATTTATATTAACTGGTTTCTGCATCTTGAAAGATTTGGATAAAATTAGGAATACATAATCTACTTGCTAACTTGGGTGCCGTCAGAAAGGAAGATAAAACTGCTAATAAAAACAACAATAATCCACAAGTAATCCACATGACTCCAGTCAATCAGTTTACATTATGTTAATTAAAAAGCTGCTTTGTAATAAACAAAAAAATTTTTTCCCACTCTTACTTCCACTCTTACAAAACCATTACTTCCAAGTCCTCTATCCATAATATTGCTCATTTTGTCTGAATCAGGCGTGAAATATGTACAGATCAAGAACTGTGTAACGAGGGAGGCGTGAAAACAGAGTTGAAGATCCAGAAGCAGCTTTTATTCCCAAGAGTGGTCAAAACAGGCAGAGTCAAACACCAGCAAACAGGTACAATCCAGGGCAAGACAAAATAGTAATCCGATAAACAGTCCAAGGCAAGGCAAGGCAAGGCAAGGAAACACAGAGACTAGGAAGAGGGTACGGGTTAAACATTAATCAGCCAAGTGTGTGTGGATGTGTACAACCTTTATAGTGTCCCTGATAGGAAACAGGTGTGGTGCAATAATGAGTTACTAGGCAGGGGCTTATGGGAAATGTAGTCCGCAGAGAACAAAGACAAAACCCCTTATCGTGACACACCGTTTACAAGCAAAAACTGTCCAAACTGATCTAAACAAATATATCGGTGGATTGTGATGTGAGAGGACAAGAGGGGCTGAATATTTTCACTAGGAATAGGGGTTCTATGGATTATGGAATAATTTAATTAAAAGATAAAAAAAAGATAAAATGCCTTAATAATGGATTTTTTTCTTGCTAATTTTTCACTTCACAAAGTAAATTGATGGATTGGTGTAATGATTATTGTGATGTTTTTATCAGTTGTTTGGACCCTCTTTCTGACGGCACCCATTCACTACAGAGGATCCATTATTGAACAAGTGAAGTAATGCTGAATTTCTCCAAATCTGTTTTAATAGGACAAGAAATCCTATTAATAGGACAAGAAATCAACACATTTTAGATTTATAAAAGTGAAATCCACCAAAAGCACCTAGTCAGACATTTTTAGTCATGCCTGAGTTACCTCATAAACCTCCATTGTCTATTTACAGTAGAAAATGAGCAAATGTCAAGATGTGCAAACACATGATTGATGCAACCTATGAAGAATCTGTATTGATTAGAAAGAGATTCCAAATAATAACTGTGCTGAGCATTAGCTGGACTCAGATGAAGATAAATGGTTATGCAGGACAATCTCTGGATATTTTGTCACACTCGGTGGCGGCTGCGGCCGAGCCTGCCAACTTTGTTCCCCTGTTAATAAAGATGACTAGCCTCATCTAACACGACAGCGTGCCTCCGCCTGACGTTCTGGAAATCAGATTATGCCTCCTTAAACCACCATTTCCACATTTGTTTACCTTCCTACACTCTTGCCTTCACACATGCTCACATAATTCACCTAAAAGCCTCTTCAATGCACTTACAGGAATAAAAGACTTGTAGAAATAAGTCATAAGTTCAGGCAAAAGCAACCACTTGACCGATACAGTATGCCGAAATGTGTTGTACATAGGTGCTACACTCAGTATGATCTGTTTTGGTTTAGTTTTCTGTGTTTACTTTCTCCTGTCTTGTTTGTTTCCATGGTTTTTGATTAATTAGCTGCACACCTGTTTCAGTTCTCCCAATTACATTTTCTAGTACTTAAGTTCTGTGTTCTTCCACTGGTCCTTTTTCTGCTATTATTTTGATTTTCATGTTGTGCTACCCCAGCTTGATTCCTTGTTTGCTTTGAGGATTATAATTAAAAGACTGTTATTTGCCTACTCTTGCACCGTGTGCCTCCTTAAGAGCACAGCATCCCATGAAAACTGTATAGTTTAGCAAACATTATGGGAATGTCTAAAACCAGTAAGTCGAAAAGTTTAAAAATAAGTTTGAACAAAAAAGAAGTTCTATTAACATTCCTGGAAGAAACTTTCCAGTACATCCTTTCCAAAGTTCTGAGAATTTTCCCTGTTAGTTGGGATAAACTTTAGTCAGGATAGATGCCATATTAAATTTCATGCAAATTAAAACATAAGGTGCATCTTAAAAAAAACATAGGGTGCATCTTAAATTGCATACTTATGCACAACTCATTAAAAGAGGTATATGCACTGTATAAAGTTAGTATATCATCATTTTCTAAATTCAACTTTCAAGACTGCTTTAAGGAGTTTTTGTATACTTAAAGTTTTTTGAAAAATCTTTTGTCAGCTGAACTAGTATTGGCATGATGTTAAAGTGCAGTACAAATCCACTGACCGCACTGTACTTCTATCCCTCTCACAACCTCATTTTATTAATGTCAAAAATTTCATATGGTGCTACTCTAAGGTCTATAGTGAACAAAATATCTGCCACAAATTGTGTGCTAATTGGAAGACCGAACTGACTGGCTCTTCCCTTCCTGTCATCTCTCTTCAGCTGGTCAAAAGAAAGATTGGCTCAGTTTGCAGAATGAACCGCCTTAGTCTTTATCCTCTTGAGTACTGAAGTCAAACGTGCCCTGAAGGAAGCCTGGGTAAAAAGATAAACAAACAACTAAATGTCACCACAGGGATGTTCTGTACCAGAAAAGGTTATAACGCAACAAAATATCTGATTTAAAAGACTTATTGTCTCATTAACTAGAATTAGGATATCTCAGCCTACTCTCAACCTACTCTACATCTGCAATTGTTCTCCAAATACCCTCAAAACTCCAGTTTTAGTGAAGATCTTTTTTTTTTTTGTTATTGATTGACACATTTTTTTTTCTTTTTATATTTACTATTTTATTATTTTACTTAACTACACTTTAAAACATTATTCAATTATTTTTCAATTATAAATTGTATTATGTTATTACAAATGTATTAATATATAAACGTGATGTTAATAAACAGTACATTAAGGAAACAGTCCATTTAAAAATTGATTTATGTATTGATATTCAGTATGATATAAATATGATATGATAATGGACTACCATTATAATGACAATGAATAAGGTTTGGGACTATCAAGCTCCTCTATATCCTCCTAGCTCTCTTGAGAGAAGCTTTTAAGAGAACTAGAAACATCTGATTCAAGAACGAATCAATCTTTTGCAGTGAATCATTTGATCCCATTTTTAAAATCTAAATGATTTGTTAGAGAATCCGTCTTATCAAGTTCTTAAGTTTGACTCAGTGATGCATTTTATTCCGTTTCAATCATAACAACTCACTGGAGTTGAGGATTTTGTTATTATTAAGCCATCATCTTGGGATATTACATACATATTAAGTACTTTTAAGGCATTTTATGGTAATTTTTTGTCTTTTTAGAAAATGTAATAGTTGCAGCCTCTATTCATTGCATTTTTATGTAAAACAGTGATTCAAAATATCTCCTTTTGTGTCAACAAAACAAATTTATTCGGGTTTGGAAGGACATCAGGCTGAGCAAATTATTCATTTAGGAATGAACTATTGCTTTAACACAAGTATTGTACACTTGAGCTAGAGTTTCTCCTAATGCCTGAAGCGGTCTAGCTGTTTTTGACACCTCCTTTTCCATCTTGGCTAGGCAGATGTTTTTCCATGCAAACAAATGTGCTGCTGGGTAATGCGTTGTCACATTTTTCAATGATATAGCTCATTTCATTCACCGTGGTTTGCCATGGTAAAGGTGATGCTACCATCTTCCAGACTCTGGGTACAGTATGAGAGTGGGTAAATGGTGCAGTTAAATATCTCTTAAGGCCCTCTGGAGTGGGTTGCCCTGTCTCGACCTTATTCTGTAAACAGTTCTCTCTTCTCATACATTAGGACTAAAACGCACTTTATCCAATTAGGCCACACTCTATAAGGTCATTTCAGAGTGTAAACACAAGGATAAAAGATACAACCGATCTATTGAAACACTTACAGGCTTGGTGTGGTGTCTTTAAAGCGATCTGATCTAATAATCATTCATTTAGCTACACACACAAGCTCACCGTTTTTATATATTTTTAAAAGAAATGTTTGGTAAAATACTTTCATCTTATTTGAAAAATTAGCACTTGACTAGGTTAATCATTACCTAACCAGCCAAAACAGATAGACTGTCTTTTCAGACAGATAGACTGTCAAAACACTCTTTATTCAGAAAACAAAATGTTGTTAACTTTCTATACTAGACCAAGAGCTAACCTGTTGCTAAGTGGCTTTTCTTTATCTGTAAATGGACGCAGGGAGCAAGCCATTATAAAAATGATCATCTCCCACCATCTCTCACAATAGGGGTCTCAGATGATGCAACAAGCTACATGACAGCAGATCGAATGAGGTTCACGGGCCACAGTTACTGATTTCATCTAACAAGCTGCTTGATGCCTCATTATGAATGCAGACTGACAACATACATCCATCAGCACTCCCACCCAAATAACTCCAACCATGTTCAGGGAAAGCCAGAGACCGGAGACCATTTATTTAAAACACACTCGTCAACCTCATATTGTCAGTTTAATGGGTTATATACAGTATGAGAGAGAAATAAGGAAATAACTTTTTAAGGATGAATCTAAAAAGACAAGGTTGACAAGACAATCAAGACTGATTAGTTAAACAATTTTAAACTTTAGAAACTGATGTGGCTTCATAGCGTGACAAGCAAAAAAAGAGAGCCTCAGAAGAAAAAGCCACACATGGAGAGACAGAAAAGGCGAAAATGAGACTGAGAAACAGGGAGAGGGGCTGGAAAATTTGACAGAAGGTGCAGACAGACCCGTTGTCACCCTGGCTAAAACAAGGCTGCCAGGTTGTAACTGTCGGTGTGCCTCTGTCTCATCAACGCTTGGAGCTTTTACTGGCAAACAAGCCTCTGTAGCTCCAGCCTGAACCCGAGAGCAGTTTGGCAGGCCAGTGAATAGGAACTGATTGAGCCTTGGAGTTGTTATCTATCCTCTGTCTGAAGGCCCAACCTGGCTGGAAAAAAAAGCTAGAATACGCTGGAACATGGGCGGCGGGCTTATATGAGAGACAAGGCTTCTGGTATATGTCTTCTGGAGTTAAGTAAAGTGGGTTTATTGTCATTTCTGTCCTGCGAGGCAAGGGAAAAAAAACAAAATATCATATATTCTCAATATGACAGGTCAATATGATGCTCTGCCTACCTTTATTATTGACACTCCACCAAGACAATAACTCAACGCCCACCTGTCACATTACATATCCATCGGGAAGACTCTTTATTGCCTCTTCTAGAATTCAAAGCTACAACTATATCATGGTGTTAGCTCTTGTAGAGTCAACATTAAGATTTCCAGCTGGGGCAATCATGCAAATTACTTTATCAAAGATACAAAGACATTTTGTGGAATACCAGTTTGAAAGTACACTATCAAAAAATAAAATGTGTGGACAAAAAGTTTTTTTTTCCAAACAATTATACTTATGCTAGTATGAAAGAAAAGAACAAACAAACGAACTAATGAATGAATAATACATAAATGAAAGAAAGAATCTATCTATCTATCTATCTATCTATCTATCTATCTATCTATCTATCTATCTATCTATCTATCTATCTATCTATCTGTCCATCTGAGAGAACATGAAGTTTGTCTCCATGCACGTCTTAGTGACACAAGATACTAAATCAATCAATCAATAAATCAATAAAACTCCGCAAAGAGCTAAGAGACTAAGGCCCCGTCCACACGGAGAAGCGTTTCTGTGAATACGCACAAATTTTTTATCGGATAGACGTTTCGTCCACACGGATCCGGCGTTTTCGCAAGGTGAAACCGCTATTTTTTGAAACCGGGTCCCAGAGTGGATAAATTTGAAAACGCCATCTTTGCGTTTTCGTCTGGACGGCTAATCCGTATATTTTCTGAAACGATGACGTCATCAGCCCACGTCTCCCCCCTAGTCAGACAGCTCTACGTCACGTAACAGCAACAAAAACATGAACAAACACTGAACGATTGTCTTTTTATTAACTAACATTAACACTGATTAATAAATGTATTGTTCCATGTTCGTTTGTGTACCACGCGCAAGGTTTATAAGCATAGTCCAAGTCTTCTTCTCTGTTTTTAGTGGATCTCTGTGGCAGAATTACAGTGCCACATACTGGTCTGGCATGTATACTACATCATTATGCGGTTTCGTGTGGACGCGGATATTTCTTGAGACGAGGAACAAAAAGATCGGATTGGGGTAAACTCCGTCTCCGTGTGGACAGCGCCTAAGATGAGGAACTTTGTTTGCCTTTAGAATAGTATGCACTGATATTCTAAAAACACTAAGAACATTTATTAGTAGCTACAGTAACCAGAGTCTATTTTGATTTTATATTGCATTAAAGGAATAGTATATTAAATGCATTGCTCAAGAGTCTTGGAAAGCAGCCCAAAAATCAATGGATGTCTCCACGTTTCTCTCAGAAAAGCCATCCTGACCATGGAAACCCAAAGGAGTGGGCTGAAAGTGTCGGGGGAAATCTGCACCATTTTTCTCCGTCTCTCATTGTCTTCCTCCTACTCCCAGTCATTTCCCTGCATATTGCGCATGTCGTAGCGTTGGTTCTGGGCAGGAAGTCTGGCAGCCACACTGCCCTCCTTCCCACGCGGCTTGTGAGTTCCGTCCCTGTGTTAATGCTGCAGGAAGCCAGCCAAGCACCCGCATGCAACAAATAAACAAACCACAACAATCCAAACAACGAGAGCAGATTCTAGAAAGAGTCACACATCACCCTGCAAAGAGCTACAATTACCCAAAGGAGAAAAAGTGTGACAAACTAGGGGCGAAATGATAGCTTTGTCAACACTTTTTACCAAAGCAGTCTGGTCACATAAAATGCTGTTTATCACTGTATTTTTTAGCCAAGGGCATCAGACATATAATTGCAGTTCCTCTGACATGTGGTCTATTTCCGAGCCGGCTGCTCAAGCTGATTGGTGAGGCCTGGTATTTCAGTCTTCCAGCTTAGATAAGAAGCAGCCTATGAGCTAAACTTGGCAGCAGAACAGGACACTTGAGAATAAAACAGAATCAACCCTCTCCAACATTCTCAATTTCACACTATAATGATGCTGAATGATAAATTACATATTTATAGACAAATGAATAAAAAACATAAAAGGAAATTTCCTATATATACACACACACTCATTCTTGTTAAATGAAAAAGAATTACTTTTAGTTAGCAAGAATGCATTCAATTGATGAAAAGTGATTTTTGAAAGATCATGTGACAAAAACTATAGAAAACGGCTGATGTGTGTGTGTGTTGTGATGTAAAAATTGCAATAACATTTATTAAATTTTTTTATGTACAGTATATACACAATATATTGTTAGATGCATATATATAAATATATATAAATATATAAAATCAAAGTAAACGTGTGTGTGTGTGTGTGTGTGTGTGTGTGTGTTTGTATAAAATTATTTATTTAAATTATTAAAACCCCTTGACCTGAAAGATATGACATAAGATATAGGCATATGCATATGCAGGGTTGCAATAAAAAAAAAAAAAAAAAAACATAAAAAATAACAAAAAACTCATTTGTAAATATTGTAAAAATATATTTGCATCTACACTATAACAGTTTTGTGGCATATTACATGTGATACTATCAATATATACGATTTTGGAAGTTTGATTTTGTACATGAATGTTAGATCCAATTAGATTTTTTTATTTGAACTGTACATTCTAATGTGTATTAATTTTTATTTTTATATGCATTTTTGTTTGTGTATTCATTTTTAACTTTCTATAATGTTTACTGATTTCTTAGTTGAACTGTTTTCACAAAACTTTGTTCACAGCAGCACAATGTCTCAAACACACACACACACTTTTGTATTAAACACATTAAAAAAAAAAGTGTATTTTAAAAAATACAAAAAACATAACATAAATGACAAAAGACATTTAAAAATACTGCTCTTCAGCTATACACATCTAACATCCCTCTCCATCCAACATCCCCGGTTTTATACAGTTTGACTTCACTCCAGTCAAGGTGATGTCTCTCGGCTCTGCATTGCTTGATACCTTTTCGTTTCTGGTCCAATCAAGCAACTTGTCAGCAAACTCCAGGTCCGCACTTGAGCCGCCAAGTCAAAGCAGCTTCAATGCACACCGTGCAAACAGTCACGCTAGGCTACGCTCGCTCTGTTGGAGGGAAACATCTCCATAAAAGAGTGACACCAGGATGCTTTCTTCCTCCCTCCCATCTCCTCCTCCAGAGCCGTGCGGGGCAGTTGTCAGATAGGAGAGAGAGTTTCCCTCTCATCCATACCCACGGTCCCTGCCCAGGTGCGCTGGTGCATCACTTTATTTTGCCTGCACAACTCTACCTGTCTCCACTAAAACCATCATTGACAGGCCGCTGTCACAATAAACCCACCCTAGCTATTTCTCCACAACACCCACCCAGTTTTGCTTTTCTTTTTCCTCATCTAACCGCCCACAGCATACTCACCCGGACTTTCAAATATTCACTCCCAGCACTCATCCTCCTCTGTTCTACTCCCATTCGCTCATTCATTCAAGCCTTCAAGCAACAAGTGAACGTTGGTCCATTTTCAATCCATGGATCTCAGCTGGTGTAGCTTTAGGACCGAGATTTTACATTTATCCAACACTTTACCAAATCTGTTTATTGTACAAAATTGAATTTCAATAGGTTAAAGCTCTCTGCAGTCAATATATGTGCACAAAATACATTGTGGCCAGCACAATCCGGTTTTATTCACATTTCAAGTGAATCTGTGTTAATAGCCCTGGTTGGATTTCATTTTATCATGCATTTTGTTCAACCTGCTTAATATTTCATTTGAGCCTATCAGAATAGATTTGTTTGCCTGGCTGGTTTTATTTATTTAGATATTTGTTTTATTTGATGTTATTTTCTGTGGAGACCCTAGCATCCACTTGTGGTCTTACAAAACAAAACAAAACAGTCAAATAAAAAGTTAAATTAGATTAAATACAATTAAATTAAATGGACCTATAAAAAATATATTTAAAAAATCGAATAAAAATAAATGAAATAAAATTAAGCATAAATTAAATTTAGAAAAATAGAATAATAAAAATGTTTTACTAATTAATCATTAAATGTATTTATTACATATAAAAATACAGGTGAATCAAACAATGTTCAACACATTGTAAAGGGCTGGCAAAGTTAATGTGTTGACTTAAATATGTTTTACAATTTTTAATCACTTTAAATTATATTAAATTAGAAGCTTGAATTTCTTATAGTCCTCTAATAAGGCAAAAAAAAAAAAAAAAATGTCAACAAGATATTTCAGAAACACCTAAAATATCTTAGAAAGGAGGATCATATTTGGGCTTCCATGGCATCAAGACCTTTAAAACCCCTGGTCTAGAGCATAATGAAATATTCATGATTTGTTTTTCATCCCAGTGCAGAGTATTTTAATCTTTTAGTCGTTGTCCTGTCCACTAGATTCATGCATAACAGGGCACTACGAAAAACAAACAAATCGAAATCTAATTTATAGAGCTATTAATGTTGTATCTCTGAATAGTAAAAAACAAAACAGTCAGATGACATTATTGTTTCTCTATGCGCTGCAGCGGTAATGCCATAAGCACACCACCATTCCATTTCAGCCTGGAAATATGTAGAATAAACACAATAACCTTCTTATCAGCAATTGGGTCATCTTGTACATTGGTTTATATTTACATGCATTGAAATGCATATTACCCTCATTGCAGTGAGATGATGAGTCTGATATACAGCAGTGCATTTCAAACCTGAACAATGGATCTGGGAACACAAGATATGACCTTACGGGACAGGTGGAGGTGTATGATAAACAAAGCAGTAAACTTTAAATGCGAACATAGGGTTAATGCATCCATTTGCATAGAGGATTACAGTACAGTATATATGCTTGATTCACACACTTAAAGATATGCCGCACTGATCCAGAGCGTAAAATCTGAAACATGCAAATCTCCAAACATTAAATATTTCCTTATCTAGCACAAAACCAACTTAGCTTGGCAGTTATATCGGTGCATAAAAATGTATTT
The DNA here is from genome assembly GCF_003368295.1 of Carassius auratus. Taxonomy (NCBI): domain Eukaryota; kingdom Metazoa; phylum Chordata; class Actinopteri; order Cypriniformes; family Cyprinidae; genus Carassius; species Carassius auratus. The sequence continues at coordinate 1,336,642 of NC_039266.1, forward strand.
TCCAAGGATTAAGTATTATTCATATAACCTTTTGAAGTATGCAGACCAATTATGCAACAACTTCACAGATAATGCTGGATGTCAAAAAAGTTGTGTGTGAAAGTGTTGCTGCTATACACAAGGTGTCCATATCTGACCAATGAATTTCCATTTTCAAGCTCCAGGCAGAAAACATTCACTACTGCTTCGTTTTTAGGTTTATAATAGCAGTATTTTAGTTTCACTAGAAATACTACTGTTTTGTTTTTATAGTAATATTTTCTATTGTTAAATGCGCACCAACACATATTTGACCATATGGTGCTCCATATGTTTGTACACCAGCAACAAACCTTTATAATCAGGGGTTTTCTCACTATATCTTTTCAGCTCACTGGACTCTCATATTCCAGATTTACAAAAACAATCGAGCACAACCCATCCAAAATGTCATCATAAATCCAGACACTGTATATTTATTAAGCATGTATTGTTACCACTATCAATCATGCTTTGCCATGTAGGACACAGTTAATAAAAGCACCCTCTTATGTAATGCGACTGAACATCATTTTCTTTGTAAAACGCTGCTTGAAAACACCATATAAATCATAATAGGTTCAGTATGCTAGTAAAATACATATCAGAGATGTTACCAAATACATAAATACATTCCTGTTCACTGCGCTGGGACACCATCTCTGACAATTTATTGCATGGGTCATTTGGAAACTATAAATGGTTGCAGTTCAAACATTTGAAAAAAATAAAATCTTTCTAGTCATACTTGTCAGTATTTCCAGTAACACTAGAAATCATTATGCACTTGGAATATATATATATATAGTGTGTATCTGGAGAGTTTAATCTCCTATGAATTTACCTAATTAATTGTCCATGTGGCCGTTGAAAAAAATGATTTAATAACAGCTAAGGAAGATTGATCAGGTTTAATTGAAATAACTTCACAAGGGAGTTTAAAATTATTATTTTTCCTTTTCCTATTATTTTAATAAAGGTCTCAGTAATGCATATTTATGAGGCAGACATTTTTATCCAAATCGTCCATCTTAACGGACAATAAAATATAATACTTGATTAAAATTGAGAAATAATCACACTTGCACACACACACACAAAAAAAAAGTTTTTAATGAAGTCAATCAAATTCTGTGGGACATGGACAAAATATGTCAGTCTTACAATTCAGCTGGAAGTTCAGCAGATATTAGTATCTTTGGTGACTGATGGCTCCAATTTACCTCCACATAATTTCAAGTACATATACAGTAATTCAGGCTTTGGATCCTATGGAGAACTTTGACAGAAAATAAATTGTCAGGTTTTCTGTAAAGAGTTGTTCTGTCTCCTGTCATTTGATATTAAGGACCGAAATTAGATCTTCTTTATTAATTCTGTAAATAAACTAGCACAGAATGACCTACAGTATATTTGAGCTCACAAGGAAAAACTAGGATATGAATATATGTGCAGTTGTTTCTACAAAACGTCTTGGATGTGACCCCTGTGACTGTTTGTCTTTTGTGCATAATGTAACGCTGAAGCAGTCTAAAAGATGAGAAGACATTTAAATAAAGATCTATGCAATAATCTACAAAAACACCCACATGGTTAGAAAAAAAAAACTACCATTCAAAATAACTTTCATTAATAAATCATTAACAAACATACAATGCTTAACAGATCATATATATTCAAACAGCTAAAAACATTGTAAACCATCTGTCAGAATCATTTGAAGATCTTTAAACTGTGCATGATTTTATGAATTTAAAGTTTAATGACATTTGTAAGCATTTTAGTTTACATTAAATACTGATCTGTTAATCATGCAGTAATGTTTTATTAGTAGTAAACAATATTATCTCATATTTCTAGCTACACTATGTGAATATATGAACTAATGAACTGTTAAGCATTATATAATGTTATTATTTCTGTTAAGAATTTATGTAATGTTAATGATTTATTAATGAAAGTATCATTAAGTGTTACCAATGTCTTTACTGTCACTTTTAATAAATTTTATGCACCCCTGATGAATAAAGGTAATCATTTTTCACTAAATAAAACTGGATTGGAAACACATGGCGGTAAGGGCATTCATTTACTTTTGACTGATGTTGCAAAAAACTAATTTTGCACATACTGCATATTAACCAGAGAATATGGTCATAAACAATTGCTGACTGGCAGGAATTCATTTAGGTTTTGCTGATTGGGTGAATTAGCTGGTCGACTAGGTCCACGAGGCCCATTTCCAGCCAACAATCAACACATAAATTGCACTTCTCACCTCCTTTAGTACAAACCTTTAATCGAATGCACAAACCTCTAAAGATTCCAGCATTGTTCTAATAGTGAATTATGATCTTCATTGCTCTGTAAAGTTTTATTGCTTGGTTGTTTTGTGCCAAATCACGAAAATTCCAATTAGTCTAATTTACTGACAACATCATGTTTAAGGCTGAAAACATGTCAAATGAAATATGGTGTGTAATCTGATGAAGGTCGACCCAGCACAAATCAAAAGCCCAAAAAACTTACCTGAGTCCCTATGAGGTTCTAATTTGAGCAGCCCTGCTGACCTGTTTTTGCCATTCACACAGCGGTAGGCTGGCCGAACTGGGCCATGGTTATGAGACTGTGTGATTGAGACTAGCCAGGAAGGATCACGTCTTGAGTGGCACCAAAGGAAGGGCGATCTCTGTAGCAGGTGGGCATGAGGACACCATGCTGCAATCTGTCTGTGGCTGCAGTAACTCGTCTAATCACTGTTCCGTCTCATTTTTAATGTGCATGGACTGAAATAACAAAGCTAGAACGTCATCTCATTCCCAATATGATCCCAGCTTTGCCGGAGAAGTTGGGGTAGGAAATTATTTTACTAGCATAGCGTAAAACGTAAGTGTCATTTCAGCAATAGTTGAGCCATTCATCACTGCAAGATTGTGTCTAATCTGTTTGTTACAGACAACTGTCACAAACTCATGCTGGGAATATAAAAGAGGCTCTTGTGGCACTCCGCAATAAGCCATTCTTGATAATAACGGGTGACTCTCATCAGCAATGCAATCATAAGCGGCGGTAATTAGCAGCTGTGAGAGACAGCAAATCTTAAATTAATTCCCCTGATTACCACATTGATTATTTCATTTCGTTGGTGCATGATGGCGTAAGAAAATTCAAGTGAGTTATGAAAGTAGTAGAGGAAATGCCAAAATAGAATGGAGACCAAAGGTTTCTGCTTTATACTCATAAGGCTTCAGAGGTTACAATGCTGTCAAACTATAGGCTAATGTCAAAAAAATTAATAATAATAATAATAAATTATGTGACTGGAGCTTTAGAAGATTAATCAAAGAAACCTGATTTTGAAACATTTTAATACATAAAAATAAATAATGAGAACATTAACTAGATGACGTCATGCGTTAATTAGCATATTTATGACGTAAGTGCCAAGTATTGTATTGCCTCCCTGTGCTCACATACTGCAATTTAATTTAGCCATTTAATTTAATTCTCAATAAAACTGTTTTTATTACTATATTTTAATGTTTATGTTGTCAGACGGAATGAATATTATAATGACTGAAACGCGAACCATTAAGACTACATAACCAGCTCTCAAACATTAATCTGCACTAATGAAATCAAATACACACGATAAAGTCAGTGGTTGTGACTGATGTTGGCTATACTTGCTTGTTAAATAGAGTTAGAAGCAACAGAATATCTTTTTTTTTTTTTACTGAAATACTGCTCCTCTCTGCACTCGCTGAACACAGCAGATGCAGAGAGAGAGGCTCGCGCTGGGAAAGAGAGACCTCGCGCTAGAGCGGCAGCACCAGAGAGTCTCAGAGACTAAATTATGATTGAGGGGGGGAAAAAATTTTATCCCCAACAGGGATAAAAATAATTAAGCAGAGGCAGGGATACATTGACCAGAAAGGGGGAAATCCCATGCATCCCCCCCGGCAAATCGCACCCTGGTAATAGTAATAATAATAATATAAGTGCCTGGAGTAATGATGAAAACTCAGCTTTGAAAATCACAGAAATAAATAACTTTTTAAAAATAATAAGAAAAATAAAATCACAACAATAAAAAGATTTCAAATTTATTGAAAAGGTTTCAAATGAATTTAAAACAGTTTACAATAGAAAATTATTATACACAAAATACAGTGCAATCAGTTTGGACGTAGCACAGTTCTCATTCAATAGAGTTTTGAGTCTGAATTTAAATTCGACTAATGTTTTAGCACATCTGATCTCTTCTGGAAGCTGATTCCAACTGCAGGCGGCATATTAACTAAAAGCGGACTCCCCTTGTTTTGTATGAACCCATTTCTAACAGACTCGATCCTAATGATCTGAGTGGTCTGTTAGGTTCATATTGAATGAACATATCTGCTATGTATTTAGGTCCTAGGCCATTTAGTGATTTATGAACGAGTAAAAGTACTTTAAAATCAATCCCAAATGTAAATGGAAGCCAGTGTAAGGACCTGAGGACTGTGGTCATATGCTCATATTTTTTGGTTCTAATTAGAATCCTGGCTGCAGTGTTCTGGATGAGCTGCAGCTGTCTAATGGTCTTCTTGGGAAGGCTGTGAGAAGACCATAACAATAGTCCACTCTGCTGGTGATAAAGGCATGAACAAGTTTTGCCAAGTAGTGATGTTTGAATGTTTTTTAGATGATAGTATGCTGGTTTAGTTACTGCTTTGAGTTGAGTTTTTAGCTACTGATTTAGTTTTTTTAGTTTTAGTTTAGCTACAAATTCTTTTAATAATCAACCATCACTTCATTTATAACTTTTTTTTTCTTGTTAGTTTAGATTCCAATTCAACTTCTTGTAGGGTGCGACCAATTTAATTCAAATGAGATTTTAAGGAAGGTGCCAAATTGCTCGAAGGCAGCAACACATGTAAGTGAAAGCTGGAAAAGTCACCTGCAAGAAGTCAAGGATTTCCAAGGAAAACCGTCATGCGCTGAGGTTGAGGATGGTTTAAGGACGTCAGTGATGTGGGAGGCCATCAATGCTCTATATAGTCAGCAGCGACTTTAGAGAATATAATCTGTTTTTTCTCACCCGTGAAAAACTGGGATAAGGCTCAATATTATCTCCAAGGTCAACCTGATCCTGGCAATGAAAAGAAGTGCCCAACCAGAGGAGCCTGACTTGCCTTTCTCCTCCTTATCACCATCTGAACACACTTGTTTAAACAAAAGCAAGATGGAACAAGCCCACATTCACTCTGTCTCATGCTCTCTTTACCACATCAGTGCCACAACACCGATAACTTCAGTTGTAACCAGCAGCAACACATTTTGACAATAATAACAATATCTTTCATGCATTCTCTTCTGTGCAAAGGTTAGATTATGCAGCTATTAGAGAACTTGAAAGGGCATTGTTGGTGTTCGTTTTTTTGTGGAAAACATACAATTAAAGGTCGAAGGTCAAAGCAATTTTCTCTACTGAAATTTAAAGAATTATTGAATGAAAGTTAACAAAAGCCTCAATTAATGGATAATGATAAATATACACGAACATGCACAACCTCACAGGCACAAAAAACAACAACAACATACAACAAGATTCATTTCCACAGCGTTTCCTGTTATTACGCTCTCCATGGAACACTGATCAATGTGCCCTCTAAACGGATATGAGGGTCCAGGGTAACCATTCAACCTTGAATGCCCTGCTTGTCCAATCCTTACCGCCACAACTTCCTCGGCCATGATCCATTACAAGGCTGGGGAGCAGGACCAGTCACTATGATGTATTTAAACTCTACTGCACTGTCATGGACCGCTCACGGCCCCAATTCAACAGAATAGTTCTCCCCTGCATCTATCTGAGACAGTACAGTATGGTCTGGTGGCTTCCAGACTTTTCTCGAAATTGATTTTCTAGGGATTGATTGTGGTGAAGCTTTGGGCTGAGTGTGAGATTGAGGTAATCATAAATACGAGCCAGGTTGGTAAACAACCAATAGATCCCACAGCATCCAATTGATGATATTTACACAGCAATTCATTGTCAAGTTTGCCAGCACGCAGATGCATAATCTAGCTGAAAATGATTTTTATTACTCCACCAGTGTTTGTGTAATACTAGACTTTCATTCTCTCTGCCAAAAACTCTTTTCATCACAATGGTTTGTCCCACTTCCCTCTAAATCCAGCCATCACAACTCCCAATGGAGTGAAGCCAGGAAGCCTGCCTCACTGGTTGGATGGATGTCATGGTAACCACGCTGCTAATGCTTGCTACGGTTTTCAGCTGACTGCTCTGTTGAGGGGCTTCAAGTGATGCCCCAGTGACCAGGTCTATACTTTGGGCAGTCACTCATAAGAGAAACGCCCCTCCCTCTGGTGTATCTCACGCCCCTCAAGCTCTGGTGGGGCTCTAAAGCTCAAAGTCACCCAAGTCATTATTCACGGATGACCTTCTCCTCTGTCGAAACTCTGAGATGGAGCACAAAAGTCATACGTACCACAAAAATGGTGAAAAAAAAAAAACTGATGACAAACGCCATTGCTTGTTTTGAGACCAAACATTATTAATTTCGAACTTGACAATGACAATATTGGATTAGAGAGCTACAGAAGATTTTCAATGAATAATGATTCAAATTTCATCACTAAACCAATCATAGCAAGGGCTCGCAAAAATTTAAAATCCCTGGTAGCCCTTTGGGCACAGACGTTATTCAGGTTTTGTAACCCAAAATAAATTTAGCTAGCCGAATAAAAAAAAGAATTCACAATACCGATTACACAATACAATTTCTTACAATTATATATATATATATATATATATATATATATAATATATATATTATTATATATATATATATATATATATATATATATATATATATATATATATATAATATTAGGGCTGGGCAAGTTAACGCGTTTTTATCGCGTTAACGCATTAATTAATTAACGCCGACAATTAGTTTATCGCGCGTTAACGTACTTTTTATTTTGAAAGTCCGTTACTCACTGCGTTTCAATACACATAGCTAGACTGTAATAAAAACAACCGAATACAACACAAACCATGGGTCACAGGAGGGGGGGATGTTTTATCAGTAGGCTACTGGCTGCTTGGGTTGAACTAGCGCGCAAAACAGAAAATCATGTCCAGAGTCGAATTCCATCTGGTTGGAATGTCTTGTATGAGCGACTCCTCTTTTGTCCAAGTTCAATTTGTTTTTGTTCTAATTCTGGCAGCACTCGCTGCACTGTGCTTAAAATGGCCCACAACCTTTCTGTATTTGGCCAGGACGTTGTCAAACGCGCTGTTGTGCAGAGATACTATGACAGAACGCTGGAGACTGAGCGCGACGCAGGGGACGTGTTCAAAAGTCAGATGTCTTGGCAGCAGCGATTAACTCTTTTCATCACAATGGTTTGTCCCACTTCCCTCTAAATCCAGCCATCACAACTCCCAATGGAGTGAAGCCAGGAAGCCTGCCTCACTGGTTGGATGGATGTCATGGTAACCACGCTGCTAATGCTTGCTACGGTTTCCAGCTGACTGCTCTGTTGAGGGGCTTCAAGTGATGCCCCAGTGACCAGGTCTATACTTTGGGCACTCACTCATAAGAGACACGCCCCTCCCTCTGGTGTATCTCACGCCCCTCAAGCTCTGGTGGGGCTCTAAAGCTCAAAGTCACCCAAGTCATTATTCACGGATGACCTTCTCCTCTGTCGAAACTCTGAGATGGAGCACAAAAGTCATACGTACCACAAAAATGGTGAAAAAAAAAACTGATGACAAACGCCATTGCTTGTTTTGAGACCAAACATTATTAATTTCGAACTTGACAATGACAATATTGGATTAGAGAGCTACAGAAGATTTTCAATGAATAATGATTCAAATTTCATTAAACTTTTTATTCATACAACAGAACTTTGAAATAATAAAATTACACAATACACTACTTTTTGATTTCATTATTGAATTTGCGCATGCTGCGATTAATCGTGATTAATCATAGAAAATCATGCGATTAATCGCGATTAAAATATTTAATCGTTGCCCAGCATAATATATATATATATATATATATATATATATATATATACATTTTTTTTTTTTTTTACAAAATTAGATTTAAGACAATTTTTTAATGAAAAAGGTGTCCTTTTATTGTTTCTCAGACAAATGCTGCATATTTCTTTGCGAAATTGAAATTTTAAAACAGATCCCAGAACAAATAAAAAATTATATTAGATGCTAAATGCATGTTATTTGGATTGTATAATTTCAAAATTTGAAGCAAAAAAATAGAATGGTCTGATTTTAGCTTTGTGAATGAGATGAAAAATGTCACTCTCTGACAGCAGGTGGCACTAATGGAGCAGCAGGTATTTATAGGCTGCTGCCCCTTTAAGACCAAATTCACGGATCCAATATAATGATGCACAGGAGATTTCTTTCTCCACTGTATACGTTTACTTAAGAAATAACTGACTGTGTTTACGAGAATACGTGCAGAGACAATTATTCTGAGATAATATTGTGTGTATGTGTTTAGTCAGAAGCAAGGATATGTGAAAGAGGAATCGATTCTGTGTACATGCATTGTCTAAATCGCAGCTCTCTGTGCACGCTTTGAATAAGTGCTCTAGCTCCAAATGCAACGAATGTTTAATATTCTTAAATGTTTAAATCGACTAGAAACAAATCCAAACAATCAACTATGATCCGTTTCATCCCTACAAGTGAGTGAACAATGCAAGGAGACCGACATTTGGGAGACCGACTGGAAAACACAATAGCCCCTGGGACGTCAGGCTAGATTTTGCTAGCCCTGCGTATGGTTTCTGAAGGCAAAGGTTAAAGCAAAGGGCCATATGGACCACTTTTGTAATACTTAATGGTACCCTTTTGTTATTTTGGAGACTGACAGTTTAGTCACAGTTCACTTGAACTGCACCTCCTTATCTCAATTCACTCCTGCAAGGGTATGCTCCCTCCTGAATGAGTGGTGCTTTGTTTGTTCACCAAATCACTTTCCAAAACCTTCACCCTCTCTGCTCCTCTCTGGTGGAATGAGCTGTCAACCTGCACCCGAACTGCTGGAGCCATCCAAACTTTCATGAACCAGCTGAAGGCACACCTTTTCCACACTGCTAAACCGATGTAAAAGAGAAAAAATTCTCTATATGTCTCTTCTCTGTTTTTCTCATATGTGCTTTCTTGTTTACTAGCTTACTAATAAATGCTATTGAAAACTGTGAATATGTTGGATCTGTCATTAATTGCTGAAGTGACACTAACTGAAAAAAGTGCAGCTGCTTATATCAATACTGGAAAAAAATGTATCTGCATAGTTATTCCAAATAAAAGGCTAATTTTAATTGGGAATTTTAGCTTTTTGGTCCAGTGTAATGACAATGTTCCATTCCATACAAGAATTGTAACAATTTTGTAACTACTAACTACAAATCAAGTCTTATTTGTTTTCACTGACTGTTGGCCACATAACTGGTGGCCCTTATATCAAGTAGCAGTTTAGTTTTTGGATGGGGACGACACAAGGGAATCAGAAGGGTAGGAAAAGGCAAACACTTAGAAAATGGTTTCATCCTTGATAATTACATGCAGTGAAGTGTGCCTCTGCAAGCATCACCCCAGAGAAGGTTGTGGTAATCAGTCAGTCACTGCCCCCTCTACTGGGCAAAAGGGGTCTGAGGTCATTGATTCTGCTGCTAAACCTGCAGGTGCCCAACGCTGTGTGTGCATCAGCTGCTTATGGCACTGCTTTTGTAATGACCCAGAAATGCAGAAATTAGAGATATCATGAGATATGCATGCATTTATGCACATAAATTATTTAAATGTTACAATTATTGTAGTGTATCGAAATATATGTTACTCTGATCTCATGTCTCGTTCCCTAAAGAACAACATTGAAAGTAGCACATCTTACCCCACTCTGCCCTATTATGTCATACTTTACCATTTTGTGGCAAGGCATATCATGTAAAACTACCTCAAACCCATATTTAAAAAATGAAAGTGTGTAAAATTACTGTGTAGAATGAATGGAATATTTCATTATTGCTTTGTCATATTCACCTCTTATCATTTCTAGACATCTTTTTCATAGAGCAGGACCCAACTGTCAATCAAAGACGTTGTTGGGTGGTCTCCAACCATGCATTTGATTTCATTTTCTACACAGCTAAAAATACGGGTCTAAAAATAGCAGGCTTGGTGATGAACGCTTTCCGCTCAAGGTGTGCAAAGCAGCTGAGGTGCAACGCGCTGACAGGACGCAGGCATATTCAGGAACATGATATGACAGGGCATTTGGTGGGATTTAGCTGTGAAGGAACAGAATCTGCGCCATTTGATTAACCCCTTCTCCCTAGCGAGTGTTTACTGCTTGATTCTTAGACCCCTTTATTCCGCCTTTCCAAAAAGAAAAAAGGAAAATCAATATGGTGAGAGACACACTCACACATAAACACACAGACAGACTCCACTGACTCAGCAAATGAGGATCAGTTGGTCAGAGAATTATTTCCCTCCACAGCATGAAAACTAAATCTAAAGCAACCATCTATCATGTGTGGAGAGAAAATGCCAAGTATGAGGAGCTAAACAAGCAGAAAAGGTATATTTTAACATCAGCAAAGCATCCTGATACTTTTTAAAAGTGTTACAAATTCCAAATACAAAACTGTAATAGGATTATGGAATATGCTCTTTTTTTCACACATCTCCGACACATATATTCATGCGCATCTGGTTTTATAAAAGATATCGGCAACTTACCTGACCTTGATTTGAAAAACATAATAATAATCCTTTTTTATCTAGCCTATTTACAACTCTCTTGACAATTTCACATTTAGAAATATCCACCTTGTACAAAATGACACCTTTAGGAACAAGATGACACGGTATCTGCATTTTTCTTATGATAATGATAGTGTAAAGGCGTCCCTGGTTATTTTGTGTCTAAGTGATATTGGTGGCAAAACTGTGGGAGATCTGAAATATGAGATTTCAAATAAGCAGGCACGTGTGAGTGTCTAATATGAAGGATTCTGCCAGGAAGATAATGGCACATCTAACAACCCCTAAAAGCACCAATGAGTGTGATATTGCTTTTGTACAGCAGTTCAATAAACAGCAAGTTAAAATTTGAATAACTTACATTTTAGACACAATATTGCTAGGTCCATTTTTGTTAATGATAATAATTCTGTAGAAAACCATGGCAGTAGGCCTGTCACGATAATACATTTTGCTGGATGATAAATTGTCCAAGAAATTATCGCGATAAACGATAATATTGTCATTCTAAGACCAGTTTAAACTAATATAATGATAATGGCATAATAACGCTGGTACACCTTTTCAAAGATCAATAAACTTTTATTTTATTTTATGGCAGATTCAGAGCAAGAAATACCAACATGTTGACTTTATGTGGATTAAAATTCATTAATTTTGTATGCTATATTATGTTTATATACCAGTTAACCAAAAGTATCATTTTGAACGATGAAGGGGCCGTTCACATATCACGTATTTTGGGCACTCAAGTTTGTTATTTCAACTGTGGTATGCGCGCTCATAATGGAAGGGACGCGCTCGTTTTTTGTAGGAGTGTCCGCACCATATCTAGTTAAAAACATCTCAGCTTTTCAGAATGACCCAAGCGCACCAGGTCATGTGACAAGAACCAACGTTACAGCAAGGGTTTTTCGGTGGAGGAAATCCATTGCTGAAATGTCCTTGTTGTAACGGAGAATGCAGCTGATGGATGCTTAACAACGACTCTTAAGCAGGCTCGGGTCGGGCTCGGGCTTGCGCTACGGTCATGTGATGTGTTTCGGTAAGCGCGAGAAAGATAAATGACTCTTTCTTGACAAAAGGCAAAAGAGCTGTGTGTGTGCGCACATTTGAAAGATGTCGGGCTGTGAACGGGTTCAGGCTTTTAAAAAGCTGTCAATCAAAATGTACTTGTCGGGCTCGGGCCAAAACCTGTCAGGCTCGGGTCCTGTCGGACCTAACTTTTAAGGCCCGATTACAGCTCTAATGCCTACAGACATATTTAGCTGAGCAAGCCAAATGAAGAAAGCAAAAAGGAAGCCCATTTCGACCGAAATGGGCAACGAAGTTACTTGCAAAATATATGCGGTATTAAAATAAAGCAGTAGTGCATGTACAATGCAGTATCACTATCTACAAGCAAATGGAAGGCGCTTCCCAAATCTGGCCACTCTAGCGAGATGTTATCTCTTTATTCCTGGGACATCTGTGCCATCGGAGAGGGTGTTTTCTGCAGCGGGATGTCAACAGGCTGCGCTCCAGACTAACCCCACAACGTGACATGTTACATTTTTTTAATAAAAATATTATCGAGCTAATTTTTTTAAATCAGGCGATTAATTGATTTATCGAATATCGCAACAGGCCTACATGGCACCATCAACCACGTCCAGGAACACACAGCATTCTGAACTAATTGGTTGGGTGAATGATTTAATGACTCAAATCTTTCCAGAAATAGTACGGTAATCATTTTGTCCAAAAAAAATTCAAAACATTTAATTTTAGTGAATTCAACCCACACATTGTCTGTATCTGCTAATGCGTTACCTTGGAATCAAACCGGTTACCTTACACAGATGAATAATGAACAGCTGATAATGTAAGAATCTCATAAAATGAGACCTGACATCATCATCAGCTTATTAAGCTCCTTGGTAGCCCACAGAATTGTGTTATGTTGAACCTGTCCCTTCTGGCGCCAATGACCTCACTGATTCAAGCTTAATGAGTCAACAAAAGTGACAGCATTTTTTTTTATGCTTGCCATTGCCCATCGGTAGATGATGTTTGTTAGCTCTATATAAATACCATGCAAGTGCTGACCTTTTTAACCTGAACCTGTCATGTGTCCATGTTGAGGGGGGGGATCTGAGCATATATAGCCATGTGGCACCTAATTAAAACTGAACCACCACTCATTGTAAGCCAAGATACGTCCCATGGTTAACAGAGCCCAACCCTCACCTTAGGCTCGATGAAATAAATAATTCATATCATGGAACAGCAAATATGATGACAGCTTTTTAAACGCCAGGCTTTCTATGTGCTCAATTAGCCTTTGGAGACCTTGATAGCTAAACTAATTAGTAATCTGTGCAGAAAAACCCATGACGGATCAGTGTCTACTGATGTACAGTTACACACCAACAAGCTATTACAATCCTGATTCATCTGAATAACTCAAATCATACTTATTTGGAGAGTTTCTCGTCTTCATCCAACAGCATTCGTGCCTGATGACCTGGCCACACGTTGATTTTCCTCGAACAAAAGAGGCCTGAAAGCCAGGAACGAAATCTGTCTGTTAAGAGATCTGTGCATATCTGTGAAAAGCACTTCACACATTCGCCCTGTTTCATCACTAGACACATGGTGCTTTTCAAGCATGCTGCCATGCCACAGAAGACAACCGAGAGACGGCAGACGAGAAGAATTAATAACGATCCGGCCAAATCTTCTGGCCCAGTAAGAGCAAACAAAACTGAATCTCTCCGTTATCTCTCTGTCCATGCATGCTTTCAAACAAACAGCAAGGAGATAACTAAGATGTTTGATAAACAGGATCTCAATGCTTTAGACGTCCTTCTTCCCATTATCATGCTGCAAGCGGTGTGCATTTCATGCGAAACTGTGAAATTTGCAGGGGCCGGCATTAAGCATTCTGTAGATAACATTACACCCCTTTGATCCCGCTCTGTCCCTCATCAACTACAGCTCATTCAATGGGCTTATTTACAGATGCGATCAGGCACCCTGTGGAAAGATCTGCCAGTCAGCTCTCCAGATCAATACAGCATTCCCTCCTAATGGAACGGCTTCGCCACCTTTCCAGCAATGTAAAATACTCACACCTGAAATGCCAATTAATGCATTTGTAAAGAATAGTCTTGACATATGGGCACAGTGAGAGGATAACATCACTTCATGAAGGTTTTAAACGGCAGTTGAACGTGAAGGCAAGACTTTAAGTGAGGAGCTTTAAACCTCTACCCCGGGTCTACAGCCAAATCCAGTGTTTATTTTAGTACACAATTGACAAAGTAATAGTTGTAGATATCTCGAAATCCTGTATTCAGTCTGACAACGCTGGAAGTGGACCAAACTGAGCTCATGGGGATGTGCTGGTAGACCTCGTGGCATTTCAAATCATCTGTTCAGCAGAAACTCTGGATTAAAGTATCTCAAAATAGCCGTTTAGATCAATTTAACACAGTTCTCAATGTGAAAAGTAAAACCTTTGCAAATGATGTGCAGATTTACCCACCATGCCATCATTGAAGAGCATTGCTCAGGTGTTAAAGAGAGTGACAAAAATTATTCTTATCCTGATTTATTCCCAAATTCACTACACCTTCCACTTCAAATTGGGTCAGTCTCTTTAAATGAACTGCGATGCCAAAATCTATTGTTAAAATGAGCACAGATAACAGAGCTCTTTTCTCTCTATCTTTATTCGGCACATTTAGGCAGGTTTATTGGAATTGAATTGTGTGCTACTTTCACCCATCTTAACCAAAATAACAGACATATTTAACAGAACTGAGCTAACCTGAAATAGTGCATTACCCTCCAAACAAACACTGAGTGCGATGGAATGACATTGTGCACTCACCAAATGATGTCCAGGGAACAAACGCTCTCCTCTCCCCGCTTTAAATCCTTAATTCAGCTGGATAAGAATCCTACGTTCATGCCCTGCTGAGGTTATTTAGGGAAACGAACTGCTTTCTGGATGTTGACACAGTGAGGGACAAGCATCGGCTGCTGAAGGAGCGAATCGATGCGGCTCGCGCTGAGGCAACGGAGGCAGAGCGCGCGGTGATGCTTCCTTTTCTCTATCACAACCATCCCAGCCTTCATCCACACACACACGCGCGCGCACACAGCTTTAGAGCTGAATTCATTCACAGAGCACCATCTTCTGGCAGTACATGAACATGTTTTACACACCTGTCCTTTATTCGGCATAAATTAACTACCTTCTTTTGTACCGCATTTAATGCAGCGTAGGCTATTTATTTATTTATTGCTAATTTAAACTGTGCGTTATGCTTATTGTACATTGTTTAAATTATTATCTAAAATTTTCAGTGCTTATTAATTTTGATACCCCGGAGTATTGTTTTGGTTATTTTTCTATATATATATTTTTTTACTTTATGTATCATATTTATTTTGTGTGTTCATTTTGTACGTCCGCTAACTAAATCTAAAAACACTTCGAATCCGAAAATGATTATCTAGATCCAATACATGCTAGAGAATGAAATCACAATCTGTTTTGTACATCTTTCAGACAAATTTGCAATCCTGGTTAAACTGACAACAATTGTGTTATAGCCTACTGGGATAATTTTCAAGGGCGTTTCTCGGACCCCTGGGCAGTATAGCTTTTGGCTCAGGCCGCCCCTCGTTCCAGGTGACCCTGCATATTTTGGTCGCGTATATCTGCACGTGCTCTCTGTCAACAGGGATAAAGTAAACGCGCTTTAACTCCCGCGCATGCGCAATCGAGGTCCTTCGAGTTCAGGTGACATCATTCTTTTTGGAGCTGAGCGGCGTCTTTTGTGCTTCACACCAGTAACTACGCGGTTAGAAGTCTTTGTTCTGTTAAAAAACACTGTAGTGATAATTTGATATCATATTCTCATTATTAATGTTAACGTGCCCCATTAACCTCATAGCCTTATACCTAAACTAACAAATATAAACATACAATGAAAAAGAATGTGACAACTAGCCCCGGTGTTCTCTCTCTGTATACTCACATTGTTCAATACAGCAAGTCCAAGTGATCGCCCTGTCTTCTCGGTATTGAAAACATAGAACTTCTATCTTTATATTTCTTTGTCATGCAAGTTAGCACTTCTCTATAGGCTAGATACAGCATTAAGTAGGTTATTTGTGAAGCTTCACACTGTCAGACAAAAGCGCCATCTTTTGGTCGTTGAGGAAGCATGAAGCTGCCACAGAGTGTCATTTGTTAATTCAGCAATATACAACAGTTCAGATAAAAAACGCTGGTTGTGCAACGCCTGATCACTGGTCAATGGTTCCACTCTGGATATGAATCACTTTGGGTGGACTCTGACAATGACAAGGTTACGATAAGTAGACGTATTGCTTAATAAACAGAAATAGACTTTGACGTTCTTGATTAAGCAATATAATTTCCCAGAAGGGCCCTGATTAATAAAATGATGATTAATAATGACTTTGCTCAGCTCTCCAGAGAGATGGTAGACTTTCTTTTGGTGATCAGCACAGGAACAACAACAACAAAAAGTGCTAGAACAGTAAAACAATATTTCTAAATATTCTAAAAGTTGATCCAAAAATGAAAACTGCCATAATTTACTCACCCAAACAGCTGATGGTTGCCATAACTTCCAGTATTTTTTTCCATCAACTGTTTGGTTACCCATGTTCCATAAAATATCTTCCTCTCTGTTAGGTAGAAGAAAGAAATTCATACAGGTTTGAAAAACAGAGTGAGTAAATGATGAGAGAATTTAAATGTTTTAGTGAACCTTTTGAAGCACAAAGGTCTGATATTAGAATTAGTGCAGAACAAGAAAAAGCTGGATAATTTTGGTAAATTTCAGATAAAAAGGTTTTCTGTATTGACATCCCTCAATTTTAAACCATGTTAATGTTTTGAACTAGCATGCTCTGTCTGCAGGTCATGTAGATGTTTAGTCATTGAATTACTCAACAAATTTGTTCAATGAGTCAAAACACCACTACTATGTATAGCTTGGTTGATTCAGACTTGACTTTGTTTTTGTTGTTGAGACAAAAAATAACTTATGTATGTTGCAGTGTTAACAGCTTGTTGCTCCATTAGTCAAATCCTTTTCATAAAGTGTTTAATCAAGATCCGCTACCACCAGATCAGTCTTATTCAGTTCCATTCAATCAATCAATCACCTTTATTTATATAGCGCTTTAAACAAAATACATTGCGTCAAAGCACTGAACAACATTCATTTGGAAAACAGTGTCTCAATAATGCAAAATGATAGGCAGTTCATCACTGAATTCAGTTAAGTCATCTCTGTTCAGTTTAAATAGTGTCTGTGCATTTATTTGCAATCAAGTCAATGATATCGCTGTAGATGAAGTGACCCCAACTAAGCAAGCCAGAGGCGACAGCGGCAAGGAACCGAAACTCCATCAGTGACAGAATGGAGAAAAAAACCTTGGGAGAAAGCAGGCTCAGTTGGGGGCCAGTTCTCCTCTGACCAGACGAAACCAGTAGTTCAATTCCAGGCTGCAGCAAAGTCAGATTGTGCAGAGGAATCATCTGTTTCCTGTGGTCTTGTCCTGGTGGTCCTCTGAGACAAGGTCTTTACAGGGGATCTGTATCTGCGGCTCTAGTTGTCCTGGTCTCCGCTGTCTTTCAGGGCTGTAGAGGTCCTTTCTAAGTGCTGATCCACCATCTGGTCTGGATACGTACTGGATCCGGGCGACTGCAGTAACCCTCTCATCTGGATACAGACTGGATCTGGTGGCCACGGTGACCTCGGAACAAGAGAGAAACAGACAAATATTAGCGTAGATGCCATTCTTCTAATGATGTAGCAAGTACATCGGGTGTTATGGGAAGTGTTCCCGGTTTCGGTTTACCTAATTCATGCAGCCTAAAAATCCTTTAACGGATTTGGATATTAAAAGCATATTAGTATGTTATGTGTAGCCAGGTTAAAGAGATGGGTCTTTAATCTAGATTTAAACTGCAAGAGTGTGTCTGCCTCACGAACAATGTTAGGTAGGTTATTCCAGAGTTTAGGCGCCAAATAGGAAAAGGATCTGCTGCCCGCAGTTGAATTTGATATTCTAGGTATTATCAAATTGCCTGAGTTTTGAGAACGTAGCGGACATAGAGGAGTATAATGTAAAAGGAGCTCATTCAAATACTGAGGTGCTAAACCATTCAGGGCTTTATAAGTAATAAGTTATTCAGTTCATTGAAAAGATTCAGCTTAAAATGTTTTGCTAAATATGCTTTTGGTATTATTTACTTTATATATTGAATATAGAATGACTGTGATAATTTAGCATTAGTACTTTAGTAATTCATACAGGAAAAAAGAGGGGTAGGTTTAGGAAAGAAAGAAAAATAAAAAAAAATGACTCCCTTTTAACACACTCATTTGTTTGAAGTGGTGTCCAGAAACATATCAAAAGATATTGCAGATACATTTTTTATTTTATTTTTTATAAACCTACTATAATAGCCATCATACTTAAACACACAGTCACACAGTTTTTTTTTATTTATTTTTTTATAGCATGACCACAGTCAGTTTGTAAATCATGGCATTGGTATAATCTTTAGGTATAATCCTTAGGTTTGTTCATATTCAGTCCGCGGGAGGTCTGAGCAGAGCTAGGTATGCATTTAGTTCAGTTCTGAACTGTTAAAAGAGAAATAATCACCAATTACTTGATAATTGTTTTGTTATGATGTGCAGATGAGTTACATGAATGTGTTACCTTTTATTTGAACTGAGTTTAAAGCCGTTTTAACCTGCGAAAGTGTGGTTTTAACTTGGGCTGCACGATAAATCGCGTGCGATATTTAATGCACATCTTGTCAGTAAAGCTGTTTCTGTAATCAGCGGTAAATCTCCATCACCTGCGTGCAGGACCGTAGCTGAGGTTTGCAGGACCCCGGTTCTTGTTTTAATCAGTGGGCCCTGTTTAAAATTGATTAATTTATATGTTCATTCTATTTATAGATTTGTGCTATTTTCACCATGTTTAAGTTGTTTCATGCTTGTAGGTGTCCAGGTGCAGAAAACAAATAGTTAAATATAAAATAGCACTGCATAGTCTTCACTGTAAAAATGTAATTAACAGTCAAACCAAGATGTATTCAGACACCTTCAACATTTCTTACATCACAGTTCATTTGCTCTAGTTTATAAAATGGTAATAAAATATGACTAGAACTCAGAGTTAAACTGACAGAACTAATTCAACTTGATAATTTCAGATAACTTTGAGAGATAGATATGTTATGGATTATAATCAACCAAAAGGCAACTGTTAGTATGGCAATTATGTTAGTACACAACTATCAATACTTTGTTGAACAATTAACAAGCAATGCTTAATTTTGTTCAGTCTGTGGTGTGAAAAGGTTGCATTCACAATTCAGAAAAAAACAAAAAAAAAGTAAGCAAAACATGGTGAGGTCAAAGTATAATGTTTGATCCCATTTTTTTTATACCAATTTCATTAGTACTCCACTGTATGAAGATATATATATATATATATATATATATATATATATATATATATATATATATATATATATATATATATATATATATATATATATATATATAGTGTCTGAATAATTTTTTGTTTGATTGTGCACTCATTCCTGTTAAAACTACGAAGTAATACAGTCAAGAGCAGTGAGTGATTTTATTTCTTTTATTTTCTTGGATTAACATTACAGCAGCTATAGCTAAATAGGCGCGGTCACTTTAAAAGACAATGAATCCAATATAATACACATAAAATTTTTTTTTCCAAAAACTTTCACTTAAGATATAACCGACCGTTTTTTCGAACATACTTTCCAAGACGGGTATTTTGAGATATATACAAAAAGAAGCAAATTCTGTGTTCAAGTGTTTTGAGACGCCTTTCTCTGCGTGAGCCTGAACACCAGAACACCGCGGTGCTGAATTGGGCTCTTTCACATCTTTTTCTGTTTGTTTAAACTGCTATTTATATTTGTTCGTTCAGGCACAGGAGGAAGTTCGAGGAGAACTTCGCAAAGGAGAGCTTGGTTCATTGTTGCTGTCTGTGAGACGCGACTCTGAGACTGTGAGATGCGTGCGCACCGAACACAGCGCATGAGTTGAGCTTTTCTGCGTTCATTTTGTGTTTGAATGATTTAAACTCTTTTGAATGTTTAAATTGGAAAGTGCGCAGGCTTAAAAACACATGAAAATGATAAGCTTTCGTGACGACACGCAGCAGTGGCCTGTTAACTGTCCTGATCATCTTTTTAGGCTAGCCTCAGCCAGACAGTTGAGATCGCGGGGGGGCCACACTCGTCCGTGGGCCCCTATAATCGTCACCACATTTCACCCCACTTGCGACGGCCCAGCCTGCGTGTTTTCAGATGGAGCAGCATTTACTACACAGAGCTGTTGTTCACTGACAAGCTGCGCAAAACATGGGTGGGTGGAGTTTACGTGAATATTCATTAGTTTCCTTGTTGCGGGCGTGTTTTTGAAACACGCAAACAAATTCAACTGGAAAAAATATCAATGCATGCTCCTCAAATTGCTACTTGTTTAATGAAATATTTTGAACCGGTGATGAAGTGTCAATTTTAAGCATTGCAACAGTGTCAAAACAATGCAGTTTGTGTAATATGATAAATCATCTGTAAGCTGTTTTGCTTGATAGATTATAGGAACACAGCAAAACAATAAGTGAATAACCTACGCTAACCTTGGGTAATATACTTTTTTTTCTTATTTTTTGATGTTTTTAGCTTTTTAGACATTTAATTTGTGGAGCATTAATTGCTGTTTGAATAGCTGTTAATTGCTGTTACAGTACATGGAGGCTGTTCTCATCGAGTGCCAATAAAATCTTAGCCTGACTATGTCAGACTTCCTACTTCCGCTCAATTTCATTTCGCTTCTGTACTCAGTCTGATACAGCGTCAAAGCTTTCTGTTTGCCACCGGTCTGGAAACAGCCGGGCCAATCAACGAACAGAGGGCGGGCTGAGAGCCATGACGTAGATGCTAAGCGCCGAGTTTTACATTGGGGTTAGAGAAATCGAAAACCGAAAGGACCGCGGAAATGGGAAACGAGACACGGGATGCAATTCGCTCTGTTATGGAGAACATTCAACTCTTTTTCAAACTGCAAAAGTCGTTTACAGCCATGTTCACTCCGGTATTTCGCTCGCATCATCATGTATTTACAACAGGTTTACAGTGGAAGTTCAATCATAGATTTGAGTTCGATGCATGATGTCTGTGCTTCGATGCGGCTGTACAGGCGCATAACATACGTCATAACTAAACGTATCTGATTGGCTTACCGGTAACCAATTATTTTAAACTTCAGACAAGCGCCCCCTAGCGAGAGAGAAAACACTTCTCTATTATGCCATTCCAGACTCTGTCTACGAAACAAAGTGAAGTAGCAGAGTCTGGTATTACCAGGATAATAAAATCTCAGACACTCACTTAATTTTGAGTTGCTTCATTTCATATGCATACTTTCACACAACTTTCCTTGTCTTTTCAATTTGAGTTATATTCATAAAGCAATTACTTCTGTACTTGTCATAGTAACATTTAATGAATGTAACTAATAGTTATGTGATCTACAATATCATTTTTGAGTATAATTTTAAACAGTAAAAATAAAATGCTTGCTATAAATATAACATGTCATTTGTTAACCTGTATGTCATGTTACTATTAACCCACATCAGTGTAAGGTCCAGGCACACGGCCCAAGGATGGTATCCGGTGCTGGATGAAGGTTTTCTGCGTGTTCTGTCTTTCAGCGCGTAGAGTTATTCAATTTAGATTAAACTCAAATCTGACTCCATTGTATTATTTAATCTGACTCCATTTTAGTATGATCTCGAATTCGGTTGAAAGGCAAATGGGTTGTTTGTCGGTCTCAAATTATTATTGTTATTCTTCTGACATTTGATTATTCTAATTTAACTCATAACTTTATTTTACTCGTTCATTAGGAATCTATGTCGCTCAGGGTGCCCCACGACGGCCGTTCTTCTACGTTTGCCCCACGATCACAAACTCGCCAGTCTAAACCGTAGCCAGAGGTTATAGTCCCCCTCAGTTAACCATGTACAACTTAGTTAAAGCTCAAAACAATAATCAGCGGTTATACTAGCACTATCTGTCTAGTGGACACACTTCATGCTATGGGCTCATTCCAGCTACAGAAGGCCCTGATCCTTTTGCTGCAGTCCTTTAAATACATCAGACCAAAACAAACATCCCCCGAGATGGAGACAGGAACTAACAATTATTACTAACAATAACTAACATTATTGAAATATTACATTTATTTATCTTAGAGGGTATACATCTCGGGAGGAGACAGGAGAACGGGGTTTGGCTGACGAAATGTAATATGTAAAAACTTCACTGTATGTAATAGTTTTAATATGTGAAAAACAATTTTGAATAGGATGTTGAAATGTTAAACATTATTAACACAATGGATCATGTTTACACACACTTTTCTTAAATCTGACATGGTGAGGCTGTTGACATTGTTTTTCAGTGCAGCATATGGTCAAAGAACAGACATCAATGTGTGTTTATATATGATATTCATTATTATAGTATTTATTATTAGTAGTTCTTTCTCAAATTCTCTAAACTGTTAAGCTCTCTATATGACCGTTAACTGAATACAATAAAAAAAAATGTGATATGCTATGCTAATATGACATACTTTGTTTAACAATTTTAAAGAGACAGTTAATTTAAATCTAAAAATGTACTCATTCATGTTGTTTCAATGTTGTATGATTCCTTCTGTAGAAGATATGTAAAAAAAAAGTTATTTTTATTTTTTTTGCTCATACTTGTTTCAAATGGGTGAGTAAATGATCACAGAATTCATTTTGGGTGGATTTTTACCTTCAATATATTATAATCTATTAGTACTTGGATATTGATGATTCCCAAACAGAATTATGTGGAAAGATTTTGATGTTTAAAAAAAAAAAAAAAAAAACTGCTAATATAATAACTATAGTAGTAATAGGGGAAAATATGTGTCAGAAGTAAATGTGCATTTAGTTTGACTTTAATTATAATTTAACCCGATATTCAGAATAATTAAAAATATATACTGGTGGAGGCTGGTAAAAACTGGTTATTAAAAAAAATAAAAATAATAAGATTAAAGAAAGAATGACACAGGATGCTCACAACAATTTTATTAGGCCACAGACACATTTGTAATGGTTTGTTTCAGGCATAGTTGTATACAAACTCTACTAGTCTCCAGTGACAACTAGGCAGGCTAATCAAGCCATACTATTAAAAATAAAGCCCCAAAAATGAAATATATAAAAAGCTAAATACACCAAATAGCAAAAACTAGGTAAGATAGGTTACTCACATTTCACTGCTGGTTATATATGCTATGTATAATCGTGATGAATAAAAATATTGAATCTTGAATAGGTTATTTGGTTTCTTTGTGCCTCTAATCAAAAGTGTCGTGACATACAGATAAGTATGGTGACCCATACTCAGAATTTGTGCTCTGCATTTAACCCATCCAAAGTGTACACACACACACACACACACACACACAGCAGTGAACACACACCTGGAGCAGTGGGCAGCCATCTTTATGATGCGGCGCCAGGGGAGCAGTTGGGGGTTCGGTGCCTTGCTCAAGCGCACCTAATACATGGTATTGCCAGCCCAATACTTGAACCCACAACCCTAGGGTTAGGAGTCAAACGCTCTAAACACAAGGCCACGACTTTCCCCAATCAAACAAAACATTACAGACAATTTATCATATTACACACACGGTGCAGTGTTTTTGCACTGTTGCAGTTAATACTAATTAATGTGTAACACTGACACTTCGTTGCCTGTTTAAAATCATCTATTAAACAAGTAGCGATTTAAGGAGCGTGCACTGATATTTCCTTTCCATTTGTTTGCGAGTTGTTTAAAGGACACCCCCACAACAAGGGAACTAATGAATATTCATGTAAACTCCACCCCCGGTAACAGTTTTTCACAGGAACCGAATATTACGCAACACCAGTTCAGCGTCTGACAGAGCGTGCGCGCTACACTTCCAAACAATGAATCATACATTCTGCCCAACGCTTTGCTTCTTTTATTAGGGATCAATTTGTACCAATAAATGTCAAAATCACGAAGACAACTTGATAAATATTTGCTTATGAGGCAAAATGCCAAAATAACTTTTTAAAATTTAATCTTTTTCATGACAAAGTCTGTGACATATTTTATATATTTTTTTATTTTATTTTAATGACTTCAGTTCCGTTTGTAATGAGCTAAATGTTTTTATGGTTGCCCTGCAGAATAAATAATTTGCACAGAAAAACAAACAAACACCTGAATTGATTTTCTATAAAAATGTTTTTAATCATTATTTTTGGACGTATCCATTACAACATTTTGTACTAATACAGATACATCACATACATACCATTTCTTGTAAAATGCATGTTGTATAAAATGCTGTGATACAAGCCGTTATCACTGCAGAGTTAACAGGAATTAGTTTGGTTTCTCTTTTATCAGCCTCTGCTTTTTCACACTTGTCTGGGCAGGAAAGTTGCAGATTTGGTTGACAGAATTACATGTATTTCTTTCACTCTTCGGTCTGTTTGGCTGTGAATTTGAGCTGGCAGAGTTTAAAAGTGCCCAAGAGAGTCATGGGAAGGTATTCAACATTCATCTGCAGCATATGATAGCTTCGCTTTCAAGGCTTATGTATAAGTGTAATATTGTATAAGCAAAGTCGATTCATTGCATCAGAAAATGTATTGAATGAGACATTACAATGATGTAAAAGATAGTAAACACAACGTACAATTCAGAAAAGTAACACTAGGTGACTACACCCTCAACTATGTGCACTGATTTGTAAGCCACAAGATATCATTAAATCTTAAAAACTACTAGATGATTGAAATGCGCTGTCTGTATGAGGGGATGGGTGTGTGTGTCCTGTATGTGAATCACAGTGGAAGGGTGTGGAGAGGAGACTTCCTTCTTGACTTGAACAGCAGAATAATTAAAGAAGATTCCAATGTTGCATTTAGAGAACAGTTACATATGCAGTGTTGGGGAAAGTTACTTTATAGAATAATGCATTACAATACAGTGTTACTCATTAAAAGCAACTTTCACTTTTAATTCTGTTACTGAGTTACTTTTTATGGAAAGTAATGCGTTATATTACTTTTGAGTTACTTTTGACTTTGAGTTTTGAAATCTGGACAGGGCTTTTAATATACAAAAGTTATTATTTTACAAATATAAAAGCCCTTTCACACCAAAAGTGAAATGAACAAGCTTCAAGCTGAAGGAAATGTAGACGTCTGTACAGTAGAGAGCGCAGCTCAAACTAATTGCATGAAGAATATGACGCTGAAAGTTCAAACACTATTCAGCAATAACAAAAAATGAAACATGGATGTTTCACATCTGCTTATTAGTATGGTTGAATTGAATCAAATTGGAGTTTGCATTTGACTGTTTTTATTAATTTTAAGGAATACTGAATTTGTTTTTGTGCAAGTGAGATAAGTAAATGCATGCTTACATTATGTTCATAGCGCACACAATGTCTCTGCACTTACTCCCAGTTCCGCGCAACATAAGAGTAACTCAAATATTTCCTTCTAAATTAAAAGGTAATGCATTACTTTACTAGTTACTTAAAATAACAAGTTATACATTAGCAGTCATTATACAAAAATATTTGACCATATGTCATGACTGACCAATCAGAATCATTAACTTGTATGATCCAACTACAGTTTCCTTAGATTATTTACCTTTCTAAACCCCTGTGTTACATAATCTTTTTTTACAGTTCACACTGTAGTAGTAATAATAATAATAAAATCACCAGAACCTTTTCCAATACGTTTACAGACATTTCCTTAGGATACTCCAAATGTAACACAAATTTAAAAAGTAAATAACCAGTAAAGTTTCAATGCAAAATCTGGCAAACTGAATGCTCAAAAAATAAATAAAAATAACAAAATAAACACAAAGTTTTCCTGATGTTGCCATAGGTTAATTTGTAGAGGAAGCTTGTGAAGAATTTGTTGAGGACTTTAGTAATCATGGAAATGGGAATTTGTGAAGTGAAGTGAAGTGACATTCAGCCAAGTATGGTGACCCATACTCAGAATTTGTGCTCTGCACAAATGCACACACACAGAGCAGTGAACACACACACACACACACACACACAAGCAGTGGGCAGCCATTTATGCTGCGGCGCCCGGGGAGCAGTTGGGGGTTCAATGCCTTGCTCAAGGGCACCTAAGTCGTGGTATTGAAGGTGGAGAGAGAGCTGTTCATGCACTCCCCCCACCCACAATTCCGTCCGGCCCGAGACTAGAACTCACAACCCTCCGATTGGGAGTCCAACCCTCTAACCATTACGACTTCCCCACATTGTACTATATGCATTCAGGGGATTATTGGGATTGATCCTCATATGCTTATGTATGTGGACCATTGTTAACTGTTGCTTCTTGCACATTTGTCTAAAACTGGTCTTTGGAATAGATTCTGGAACTGCAAATTCCCTTTCATTATATCATTTTGAGTGGTGCTGATTGGTTATTAATTAATATCTATCCTTCTAAGTATTACAAATGCCACGTTCTGTCATGAATCTCTAGATGGCGTATGCTAATGGACCCTTAACACAAACCATTAATATTCACAGTGTTAACTACTTGGCACAAGCTGGTTGATTAATGTTGTATACACAGCCAATGAACTTGCTGCATTTAAATGGCTGGTTAGCTTTCACTAGAGCAGTTCAAACCCTCCCCCTTCCCCAGCTCCACCTGTATTAAATGATTTTGATAAATTCTGTCATTTTATGATAATGAAGCAGGTTTATTATTTGAAATCTTCATCTTTGAATGTGTTGTTTGTTTCTCTACGTTCTTATGTCTTGCAACAAAATAAATTAATAAATAAATACGTTTTTAACCCTCCTGCTGACAGGTCACTCAGGTCACACTGACCCTTCTATGTGTGACCAGTACACAGTTTTAAGCACTCAGAGACTAAAGAAGAATATTGTTTTGAACCTCTGACTTTGAAAAGGCATTTCTTATCACTTTGTTTCCTGATCTAAAATCTTGGAGAACTTCAAACTTGAAGAAGCTGCATCCAAATACATCAGGTCTGGTCTAGTAAGGTAACTAAGAAGAACAAGAGTTGTGACACTACCCCTCACACCGACATGACGGAAAATAAAAGTTTCCAGTCCCCCATAAAAGGACAGCAGGGTGTTAATGTCGTTTTTGTCCAGCTGACAAATCGTTCATTACAATTTTTTAAAACAAGTCTGTGATGTCAGGAAAAACCTAGTGGAAAGGAAACACCCAGGCCAAAGATAGGGCAGATGCTTTTTGAGCTCAAACATTGACAGCGAGCCACACAGTTCAACAAAAAAACCTGTTCCACAAGTTATTGTTTCGGATTGATCAATGGTGACAATCTGTGGTCAAATATTTTTTGTAAAATAACCACTGTGTGTATGATGTCCGGTCTTTCTAATATTCTCATTCCAACATTCCATTCATAAGCTTGTGTCCTCACTGAAACCAAAACAAAGACAATACTTTCTCTAGTCCTCCAGTCTTGCTCTAGATGCAGTGCAGTTGAGGAGAAGGGAAATTGATGGCTTCGCTGTTAAGTACCAAATGCAGAAGGGATCCTCTGTGTTTGTGTTACTACAGACTTGGATGCTGTTAAATATTTGTCAGGAAACGGTTTTAAAAGTTTGTAAACTTGTTGATACTTCAGATGCATAATTTTGTCATTTTCAGCTTTCTGGATGAACAGACTGCAATTTGTATTTGGCTGGAAATGTTTGAAAAGTTTGTGAAGTTGTTGATATTTTTTCCATCTTCGGGTTTTTGGATGAACAGGCTGTTTAGATCAAACAAATGTTTACTCAGTGGTGTGCGCAGACCTCTGGAGGGGCAGGGGGGAAATTAAATGGTGCATGCATGACAGAGGAGACACTAGAAAGTTATGAGCAACCATTCCCTACAATTATAACTACAGTAAGGTAATACAAGGTAAGCCCGAATATACTAGAGGTATTTGGTAAAAGGATATTACACTTAAGGCAACCATGCCTTTCAGAGACAATTATGTGATTTACTTCGTGCCTGTTTATGATGCCGAAACAAACCTGACTTACACCTCAGGTACTCAAGGAAGTGCATAACCCTACATGAACCCTTATCATAATAGGTAGGTGGAATTTGTAAACAGGATACAGGATGCGTTGCTTGGATTTCAAACCTTTTGTCCAACATTTAAAGTTCAATCAATTGGCGATGGTTGAAACTAGCCCTCCTTGTTTTTTTTTTATTGTGGACTATTTTGTTTGATCTAAGGTTTCACATTACAGCTGTAAAATGTAATTGTTGAAAAGTCGTCGGTCAGACAATAGTGCAGTACTTAATTTGTTCACAGCCAGAAGCACACCCAAACTTTCCATTTCATTTCAGATATGATGAGTATATGTTCAGAGATATTAGCTCATATTTGAGAGCAAAAGACAGATTTAAACACCACAATAATCTCAGCAGTCTGCAGTTCATTACACTTGACACTTTTACTGACCATTTTTTGTAATGAATAAGCATTTCTATGCCCTTTTCAATTTTTTAAGAGGCCTGATGCCAAATGGAATTGGATAAACAAGTGTTGCATTTGCACACTTAATGTGTTGTTTTAGATTTAAATGCAATGCAACTGAAGAGAGAGAGAGAGAGAGAGAGAGAGAGAAATTAGCGGTTTGTTACGAATGCAGAAGGAATCCTCGGTGCTTGTGAAATTACTGACTCATGTACTGTTTAAATATTTGGTTGGTAACTTTTCAGCTTGTGAACTTGATGGTACTTCAAAAGTTTTTTTTTTTCATTCTTCAGCTTTTAAAGTACAAGCTGTTTTGCAAGGTCACATGGCTAGTTCAGTAGTAATTGTAGCAGCGTTATTATACTATCACTTTTTAATAATATTTAGAATTAGTCTTCATTTTGTTATTTGAAGTTGTAAATACGTTTCAGTTTTTATTCATTATAATTTCATTCAAATCTATGTGTTTTAAAAAGATTGAATGTGTTGTGAATTGTGTACATATGTCTACAGTACGCACGTCACATGACATGCCTTTTGGGAGTCTGTTGTTGGCAGTTGAATGGATATTTTGCGCAATTCTTTTTCTCATAAAACTGTACAGGCCAAAACCGTGGGAATCCACTGTACTTTTCCCATTCATCAAAACGATCATAAAAAAGCAATTCATGAAAAGATGATTTATTTTTAAAAGGAATAAATACTAAAAAGCATCTGTTGTTATTTTTTTTTAACCCACACTGAATTATTATCATTGATTAATTGACAAATAACTTGTAATAAATTAACAGTTTTCTAATGATGAAATAAACTTTTGTCTACACATTCTATATATATATATATATATATATATATATATATATATATATATATATATATATATATATATATATATATATATATATATACACACACACACAAATACAATCACCTAAATGATTATTAAGAACACCATACTAACACTGTGTTTGACCCCCCTTCGCCTTCAGAACGGCCTTAATTCTACGTGGCATTGATTCAACAAGGTGCTGAAAGCATTCTTTAGAAATGTTGGCCCATATTGATAGGATAGCATCTTGCAGTTGATGGAGATTTGTGGGATGCACATCCAGGGCACGAAGCTCCCGTTTCCAGCACACCACACACACACGCACACGCACACGCACACACACACACACACACACACACACACACACACACACACACACACACATATATATATATATATATATATATATATATATATATACAGTGCAGACCAAAAGTTTGGACACACCTTCTCATTGAAAGAGTTTTCTTTATTTTCATGATTATGAAAATAGTAGAGTCACACTGAAGGCATCAAGGGCTATTTGACCAAGAAGGAGAGTGATGGGGTGCTGCACACCTACAATATGACATATTTTCAGTTGTTTCACACATTTTTGTTATGTATATAATTCCATATATAATTCCACATGTGTTAATTCATAGTTTTGATGCATAGTTTTGATACACACACACACATATACAGTACAGACCAAAAGATTGGAAACATTACTATTTTTTATGTTTTTGAAAGAAGTTTCTTCTGCTCATCAAGCCTGCATTTATTTGATAGAAATTACAGAAAAAAAAATTATATTGTGATATATTATTACAATTTAAAATAATTGTTTTTAAATTAATTATACGTTAAATTATAATTTATTTCTTTGATGCAAAGCTGAATTTTTAGGATCATTATCACATGATCTTTTAGAAATCATTCTAATATGATGATTCATCATCAAAGTTGGAAACAGTTCTGCTGCTTAATATTTTTTCAGAACATGTGTTACTTTTTTAGGATACTTTGAAGAATTAAAAGTAAAAAAAAAAAAGCTATGTTTTCAAAATATAAATATTTTGTAATAACAATATACACTACTGGTCAGTAATTTGGGGTCAGTAATTTTTTTTCTTTTTTTTTTATAAAATCAATACTTTTATTCAGCAAGGATGTGTTAAATTGATAAAAAGTGATAGGAAATAAAATATTTTATTAGAATATATATTATTAGAATTTTATATTTTATTTTGAATAAATGCAGTTCTTCTTAACCTTTCATTTCTCAAATATATTAGACAGCAGAACTGTTTCCAACACTCATAATAAATCAGAATATTAGAATGATTTCTAAATGATCATGTGATCGACTGGATGTTACATGTGACACTGAAGGCTGGAGTAATGATGCTGAAAATTCAGCTTTGCATCACAGGAATATTTTTTTTAAAGTATATTCAAATAGAAAACTATTATTTTAAGTTGTAATAATATTTCACAATATTACGTTTTTTTCTGTATTTTTGATAAAATAAATGCAGGCTTGATGAGCAGAAGAAACTTCTTTCAAAAACATTAAAAATAGTAATGTTTCCAAACTTTTGGTCTGTACTGTATACACACACACACACACACATACATATATATGTATACACACACACACACACACACACATATATATGTTCCTCAAGAAATACAGTGTTTCCACCACCTTCAAATTTGAGTTTTCCTTTTTTGTTTGTTTGTTTAGATTGCAGTCTAACGAGAAACAGCATTGTTTCTGCGAAGGTGGAGAAATAGTTGGTGAATGAATCATATTGTGTTTTAGAAGCAAGTACAATCCTGTCTGATAAGTCATCCAAGTACCCAGGTGAAAGCAGACAGATTGTGATTGATGTTTTTAATTACGTAGCATTGTTTCCAGCTTTCGAGACTCATGATTGCTTTCACACGAGACACTTCTTAGATGATACTGTAGCTCTGTCTGTGTACTTTTTTCTCAAATGCATATGAGCAATTGTAGGAAAATGAGGATTTTAATGCTAGGAAGTCATATTCTGTTATCTGTATCTTTTATTAAAATGTTATTTTATAATTTTTATATTTTTGAAAAATATATTATTTTTGGCTCTGGCTATAACACATTGAAATATTATTGCCTCTGGCTTTAACACATTGTAATATTTAAACAAACATACAAAAAATGAGCAACCTTTGCTATTATTTTGTGGTTGATATTTGCATTGTTAGTTTGTACTGTAATTATTGCTCAAATTGTTTTAGTTCTTCTGAAGTATAATATATTGAATGCATGATGAAAGGTTAATAAATCAAGCTGACTGAGCATGTTTGAGATTTCACTGCCAAATGTGACTGCATTCAACGTTTGTCATAACTGCAGTTAAAAGTTGATTAACCAGAATGCACAGGGAGCCAACTCTTGTCTCACTGAGTAATCCTCCACTACAGATTAGTCTCAGTTAATAAAAATGTTCACATTAAGATAAACAACATCCTGTTGTTTTTTTGTTTTTTTTCTTGGGGCAAATCTTAAGGCAACATGCCATTTTATCATTTTGCATTATAGGAATGTTACTTTTAAATGTTCTGAGAACATTCTGAAGTGGTCACATTTAAACATTTTTAGATGTGTGACCTAAAACATTTGAGGAAAAAAACTTCACTGAGCAATATATAAATAATGCATTTGTTCTAATGTTTTGAGAACATCATTCAAAGCCAAATAGCTCTGAACAAATATTATATTACGTTACTAGGGCTATGTTTGTTCATAATTGCCTAAGAAAATTGCCAGAACGGTAGCCACATTTTTGAGAAGTCAATAACCAAGGCCTACTGAGCAAACATCATATAACTTAAGAATTTTTTCAAGCAAGACAGTTATTTTTAGGTATGTGCTTTTTATTCATTTGTGCTCATAACACTTTATAATAACAGTAACAAACATATAATGATAGACAGATGACAGATTATTACTTAAAATACATTCAAATGTCTGTTATGAATGTTTGATTCATTTCAAATATTCGTATTTGAATTTTCAGAACTGATCTGTTAAACAGTCTTTTATCAAGTTGTCTAGGAAAGTGTGTAATATGTTTCACCATGTATCAAATAACTTATGTTTCTTTCATTTTTTTTTCATTCTTTCATTCCATTTTTATTGCCTGTTCATGCATATGTTGTTTTGTGATTTAATATTCTGAAACCTTAACTGTCCTTAACATTTTTATTTGTATGTGTGTGTGTGTGGGGGAACATTGTAATTTATACTAATTTGAGTAGGATAGTTTACCGGAAGCATTTAATTGAAACGGTCAAAATACATAAACATTTTTTTTTTAATCTACATTTTTAGGTAATACCACATACAAGAATTTAATTTAATTCTAAAAGACAATAAATGTGTCGTGCAAAATTTCCTATGATTGTTTTTAGAATGAAGGTCTTAATAGTTTATATTCAGGATTTACTTTTATACTGACTTACCATAAAAAAAATTAGAGATGAAACCAGGGCTCGCCGGCCAGAGATCTAATGCATATTTTTGTTTCAACATCTTTTGTTTTATTTGTGCATTGAAATGTAAAAAAAAAAAAAAAAGGTTAAGAAATTTGGTTATTTAATCATTAAAAAATGTAATCCATTTGAATACAGTATAGCACAGGGAGCTACCAGGGTTATGCAGTACTATATGTCAGTCCAAACTGTTATGCACGGTATTGTTAAAATGTGCTGGAAATATAAAAGAAATTACAGATACACACACTGAAATCATTTTATCAAGTTTTATGACAAAAGCCAACAAAAATTGGCCACACTATGCACTTTTTGTTTGCATAAACACTGAAATAAAAACATTAAAAAACTATTTTAAACTAACAAAAACTATTCATAACATATCTGCTGACGTGTAGTCTACTAAGTTCAAATAAAGTTTTGACCAATTAAAAAAAAACAAATTATAACATTACAGCCTTTAATTTAATCTGCTCATTAAACAGTTCTACATACAGTAAGCTTAAGTGCATTCTATAAATCTCAACACTTCGGATAACAATCATCCTTTTCTGAAGTAATTCAGTCATACATTAGATTCTTTCATATGATTGCCCTCAGCAGTCTGCCTTCAGTCATGTTTTCACACAAAACGAAACTATAGGCTAGCCTACTCTGTTTGTTGTATCTGCGTGAGACTCTTAACTTTGATTAAAGCTGAGCATTATTTACTTTTGAGTTTTTCAAATCGCTATAATCAAATTCAGGTCTAAATTATTTAAAATAATGATAATTAAAATATGAAACTGGATAATTAAAAAAGTAAACTCCGGTTTATTTTCTCAACAGTCGTCAGCGCTGAAAATCAAGTCACTTTTTTTTTTTTTTTTTTTGGAGGTACCAGAGCTCAGATGCATCTGAAAACTTAGGCAGGTGACTTGCTGCCTCGCTGACGTATTTTGCAGCAGAGTAATGGTTTAATGATCTACAGCATATGTGTAATGGTTTAATGATCTACAGCATAATGTTGCTGCATAATGCAACATTAACATTTGGCCCATGGCCCTCAGTCAGGTCAGTTAAGTTAAGTTTGGTCACCCGAGCATTGAATGGTCAGTATAGCTTAATATTGAAAGTGAAAGTGACATACAGTCAAGTCTGGTGACCCATACTCAGAAATTAACCCATCCAAAGTGCACACACACACACACACACACAGCAGTGAACACACACACCTGGAGCTGTGGGCAGCCATTTATGCTTCAGCGCCCAGGGAGCAGTTGGGGGTTCAGTGCCTTTCTCAAGCACACCGAAGACATGGTAAGGCCTACTGCCGGCGACTCGAACCCACAACCCTAGGGTTAGGAATCAAACTCTCTAATCACTAGGCCATGACTTCCCCAGGTATTAAACAAAAACGATCAAATTAATCCGATTTCCAAACGTTTATCCCCTTCGGGCCTAATCTAAGAATCTGTCTGCATTTCCAGGCAAGAATCCGATTAAGATGATAAACAAAACAAACAAAAAAAACCTGCACTTGACACTAATTGCGATAAGATTCGATGGAACTCGAAGGTGCAGGAATCATTGCATAATTTAAAGAAACACATTTTTGGAAACCCCTTACATGAACCTAACAAAGAAACCAACTTTGATACTTCGTTGACACAGACACACTGTAGATAATTACTCGTATACAGTCATTCTCAAACGATATAATGCGATCAAAACAGACTGACTCTACACTCTTAAAAAAATGCCATAGAAGACCCTATTTGTCTTAATGGTTCCATAAAGAAACTTAACATCTGAACATTTCTGTTCCACAAAAATTCTTTATAGATGGCTCTTTAAAGGACATTTGACTAGATTTCCTGAAGAACCTTTTGAAGCAACTTAATTTTTAAGAGTGTAGCTGTCACCAGCCGTCATGTGGAAACCGGGAAGGCCCCTCCTTTCGGTAACTTGTCCTCTCCGCTCGACTCGGCCTCACACGGAGCATGGCTCGAAGCGGTATAGCCAAAGTCATGCAGAGGCAAACCGAAAGCGATGAGATCCAGCTGTGACGTTAAATTCCTATGGATTATAAGCGTCTCAATGGCATAAAGACAAAGAAAGCGTCAAGAGTTAATAAAACAACTGGCAGCCTGACTTGATTCGCGGGGAAAATCAATAGGAAAACATGAATTTCCATTTGTCCATCTTCTGGCGAGTTTGCAGTGACGGCTTCGGTCTGCATGTGAATATGCCTCAAAAATGACCAATGGTAAGTTCAAGCAAAGCAAAACTGAACAAGTGTCTCAAAGAAACGAGCTGAATTAACGCGTTACTCTTACCTTCCCGGGCACAGCTTTGTTTGAGCCCGACTACTGGAAAAGCTTGTATTTATAGCTTTACCTGGGGATTCCCAGTGATTATAAGTAACAATCAAAACGAAACTCGTAAGTGATTTACAAGAAAGCGTGTTTATTACGAAAGTGAATGTTCACGAGGGTTTATTTATGTGGAAATTGTCATCCAGAAAGCTCAGTCATGTTTGAATGGATTGTAGCCCATTAACTGCATTACGCATGAACCTAGTGTTGTAGAAATCATGCGTAGCCTACGACTGAATGAAACCGTGCCATTGAAACCTTTTAGCGTTACACGTGTGCACTTTTGTATTCGCAGCATCGTCTTGGCACTTCTGTTTTGATGCTTATTATACTACCTCTTGCCTTTTCCTGTGAAAGTGGTCACAATAATAACCAGATCACCGAGGATTACCGCAATATCATTAGCAGACAACTGAATCACGTTGTAAGTATTATTACCTCATGTATGTCACCAAGGGATTCAAACGGATTATCTCATGCTAGAATATTCTCACTTGTATGTAGGATATATATATATATATATATATATATATATATATATATATATATATATATATATATCCTACAAAAAACAAAATGACAAATAACTGATTACGCACCATATAGTTTATACTGAGAAACTACTTAAATTTGTATGTTAAATATAATTAAGGTTTTCCTGTAAGCTACCTATTTATTATTACACACACACACACAAAACCTTTTACTGTGTTTTACAGAGTTACTTTATAAGTGAACTGAAGATTAACAATGTATATGCATTTATATATCAAGTAAATAGAGAAACATTTGAAATATTTATATGTGTGTGTATGTGTGTGTGTGTGTGTGTGTGTGTGTGTGTGTATATAAATACTTTTTTTACTTTTCAGGAGGCTATTATTGAACAACTCTGTTCAAACTGCACAGTAAGAAATGTCAGCATGTCGAAGGAGCTAAAAAATGTAAGAAAATGTCTGTACATTTTTCTCTATTGAACAAACCCCATCTGTTTAAGAGTGTACGTATGTTAGTCATCTTCCTCTCTCAAACTGAAAGAGCAGAAGTTGTTTCTCATAC
The DNA here is from genome assembly GCF_003368295.1 of Carassius auratus. Taxonomy (NCBI): domain Eukaryota; kingdom Metazoa; phylum Chordata; class Actinopteri; order Cypriniformes; family Cyprinidae; genus Carassius; species Carassius auratus. Next base: position 1,372,965 of record NC_039266.1, read on the forward strand.
TTGACAGCCTTTTAAAAGTGTCATTTAAGGCTCGTCCATTTAAACGTGACGCCGTTTGGTTCTTTCACTTTAGTATTTTGCTAATTCCCTTTGTAAATGTTATGACCTGCCCTTCCCACACATTCCAGACCCATCTGAAGTGCAGGGTCAGCTGGGTGTTGTTCACATCACATAGACAACGTTAATTTAACAACCCTGCTTAGTGACACAAGCTTCTCCTCTATTGTTGGCACTCATTTGCTGATTTGTTTCTGATCCACTCATAGACACAGTCCATCCACAGAAAAATCTGCAAGGTTAACGGAAAACTGAGAAGAACCGAGTCGTCTTCAGAGAACTTAAATCTGAAAGATGCGTTACATAACCTTGTGGGAGAAATAAATACGTCCTTGAGATGTTGGTGCCATGAAAAGGTAACCGAAACCACGTGTTTCCTCACATTCAGTTTTCTTTACATCTTTTTTTATGTAAACTAATTTTTTGTTTAATTTGTGGATGAACAGAGAGAGGGGAAAAATAAGCCAATACAGCAAACACGAAACTGGAAGCTATGCAAAGTGAAAGACATTCTCGCCAACTTACAGAGACACTTCGAACAATACAATGCATATCTGTCATTCGGCACAGACCTTCGAGAGCGTGGGAAGACTTCAGAGCAAACCGGTATATAATACTTGAGCTCCATCCATCCTGTAGCTCTATTACAACAAATGATTGTACAAAATATGAAGAAGAAACTGGACGCACCATGTGCCATTCACACTATTCAGTATTTCACTGAAGAAAAACTTTTTGTGGGAAAATATGTGCGAACTATACACATACTACTTGTGCATGAAATGTTTCAAAATTTTGTACTTCGGATTGTTATCTTTGAGTACGGAGGGATCAGCAAAATGGAACTCACAAATTAGAAACTTGGTTTCAAAGCCTATATTATTTTTTATTATTATTTTTTAAGGCCTCAAGATACAACTTTGTTGTTTCACATGCTTCATATTTGGGAAGTGACCCTATCAAAGTCTTACGAGTTTAAAGGCTTACAGTAAATCCAAAGATTACGCTCATTGTGTTTTTCTAACTTCTTTCTGTGTATTTAGTTGATGATTTTAATATGAGGTTATTTCTTAGTTTCTTAAAAAAGTTTTTTTAGTTCATAATTCTTAAACCTTGACTTAAGGTGCTACTGAAATGGTTCTATTTAACATGGTTGATAATTTGTGCCGTTCTACATCTACATTCTACATCTGCATATATCTTTGTGAGCAACACATGCCAAAAAAATCCTTGCCTATACATACATGCATATATAAAATCAACAGGTGGGCTTATATGGTACATTAACTTTTTTTAGGGTCACTAACCCTGTATAAAGAACTGTTAACTTTTCACATATTCAATTTACATGTTTTTTTATATAACAGTACATCACTGTTTGTTTTTGTTTTCCAGAACATTTGACATTAATGGAGATTTTTATAAATATTGTATTGCTATGTTCTAACATAAAATTTCCACTTTAAAGGGTTACTCCACCCCAAAACGAAAAATTAGTCATTAATCGCTTACCCCTGTGTCGTTCTATACCCATAAAAGCTCAGTTCGTCTTTGGAACATGATTTAAGATATTTTGGATGAAAACCTGGAGGCTTGTGAGTGTGACTGTCCCATAGGAAATAACAGTTTCAATGTCCAGGAAAGTACGATAAGTCTTTGTCAGAATACTCCACTTGCCATCAGATGTGCAATCTATCATTTTTGTTTTCTTCACTTACAAAAAGTGATCCCATCACTTCATGTAACTCACGTCTGATGGCAGATGGAGTATTCTAACAATAACCTTTCATACCTTTTCTGAACCTTGACACTGTTATTTACTTGGCAGTCTATGGGACAGTCTCAAGCCTCCAGGTTTTCATCCAAGATATCTTAAATTGTGTTCCGAAGACAAACTGAGCTTTTATGGTTATGGAACGACATGTGGGTAAGGGATTAATGAACACATTTTCAATTTAGGGTGGAGTATCCCTATTATTTCCCATTTTATATGCAACTTAATGCTAGTAGCTGCACAAGGAAAAATGGGTTCATGAAGAGAAACTGAAATATGGAACGGAACCATGTACCGTATTTTTCGGGCTATAAGTCGCACCTGAGTATAAGTCGCATCAGTCCAAAAATACGTCATGATGAGGAAAAAAAAACTTTTATAAGTCGCACCGTACTATAAGTTGCATTTATTTAGACCCAAGAACCAAGATAAAACATTACCGTCTACAGCCGCGAGAGGGCGCTATATGCATAGACGGTAATGTTTCCTCTTAGTTCATTTCTCTTGGTTCATGTCAAATTCATTTTGATAAATAAGTCGCACCTGACTATAAGTCGCAGGACCAGCCAAACTATGAAAAAAGTGCGACTTATAGTCCGGAAAATACGGTATATAAAAAAAAAGAAAGAGGAAAATACCCTAAATAAAAATAAATAATAACACTATTGCGAGTTAATCACTTTATAGGCATTTTAAAAACACTGGGTCAGTGATTAAAGGCATATATTTTTGAATAAATAGATAACTGTATTAAATGTGTTAAATTGGCAGCACTAAATAAACAAATTAAATGAACACATCAAGCAGAACACAGTCTGATTTATGTTTCCACTTTATTTATGTAAGATAAGTTCAATCCATTTTAACCATTTTATCCTTTAACGGCAAAATTTGTCACAATCCCAAAAACAGGTATTCATAAGCTATATTTACTGCCGCAGAAGCAGTAATACAAGCATAACAAGGTGCAGAGTGATGCTTGAAATACATATGAGCTTGAGATCGGCAAACGACCACCAACTCCTCGACCTCTCTCATTCTGGACCAGCAATGATAAAGCTTAAAGGCTTGGAAGCAATAAAATACCATTGTAAAGCTACTTTTTCGGAAGGTTGTAATGTGGTGGATGCTCTTGAAGAATGTGACATGACATTGCAGTCGCCTTTAAGTTTTGTATGTTGTGTTGATGTGTAAATATGTTGGACAGACTAGATCAACGAACGTTGAACAGATGTGATGGATTGTATGTCTAATAAATATACGACGACGATTTCTTCAAGTCATTTTCTTGTTCAATACTGTTAAAAACACAAAACAATCAAGAACATATAAAAACAAAGTCAAATACGAAAACGAATTGCTCAGCGAAAGAACTGTTGTCAATGCATTTAAAATTTTTAACCTTGAATATATATTTTTTAAATAAAAATTAGAGCATTTAAATTCCCTCAAAATGACTACAATAATGTTAACATTATAATATTTGCATTTTACGAGTGATATGGTCCCATTTTAAGGCCTAGATCAATTTAAATCAATGTAATGTATCATTATTTTAATCATAACTATAAAGGAAAAAACACTACTCCTTTTATAGCAGTAACCAATCATAAAAAAATGTAAATAAAAACTGAGCAGAAGGTTGGGATGGGATCCTTTCTATAGAAATTGAAGCAGATTACAAGTGAAATATTTCTACATCACAAAGAAATCATGTATCTGCGGCTACAGTGGGTCAGTCTTACTTTTATATGTGCTTAATAAATGTTCATTCGTTTCACACCGCACTCGCAGCAAAACTTGGCCCAGTCCACGGGGTATCTGGTCCCACACTCATGACAAAACTTGGTCCCCATTGTGGAAACAGTGATTTCATTTTCGTTTTTCACATCATTCCTAACAAAAAAAAAAAAAAAAAAAAAATTCACATAGATGTGTATGAGTCAGTGTGGATTATTTCAAACAAAACCACAACCCAGAAGTTTTATGAATAACAACTGACTAAAAGACCTCTTGTACTGTTGTGAAATGGCAAAGACATAAAAAAGAACCGAGTAGGAGCAGTTGATTCCATTTAATTTGTTTTCATAACCACAATTCATAAGAAGTCACCCACAGTTCACAGTGCAATACACCAATACTTGCAATGTCATACCTTGAAATACAGTTGCCTGCATTCTGGACCTTCTTCTTGTTCATCCCTATCCCAGAAGGTGGACTTTTCAGCGAGCTTTGTGAAACCATGCCCTTGGGTTTCATGTTCCCTCTACAACCACAAACATTAACTATGATCTTACAGCCTAAAGAACATGTCAAATATCAGGACTGGTCAGTGAGCTGGTATCTTACTCATTGGGAGGGCTGGTCAAGCCAGAGGAGGTGTTTCGTAATGGAGAGAATCCTGATGATACACTCCTCACTGAGCCAGTGGATGAGGTTTTGCAGCTAGGAATACCTATTGAGGGAGAGGGGAAAGTGCTTTTTGACCCATTGAGAGCTTTACATTGTTTTATTTTTGATGTCCTTATTTTAATATGAATAAAGAAGTACCACCTCTGAACTTTATGTCTGGATGCTTGTCAACTCGATGGCACTAATGTGCACTCTAAATGTTGTGTAGAGTCCAAAAACGATTTTACAGATGTAAAAAAAATATTAAATGGGGACAACTGGAGGTGGGACGAAATTAGAACCAATATGTTGAGAGGATCACTGATGTTACTGGTACCTTAAAAAATAAATAAATAAAACAACAACCCCCCCCCCCCAAGATAAATGTTTTAACAAAATGTAAAAAAAAAAAAAAAAGTTATTGAAATAAAGCTAAAATAAAATTTTGACCATAAATAATTAGGCCACAAATAATTTTTTCTTTTATAGCGCCACCATGTGACCATATCACCAATGTATTTAAGGACTTCAAACTGAGGGCTTATCCACATGAACCAGAGCTTTTCTTATCCAATCTTTTTTCCTCATTCTAAAAAAAAAAAAAAGAATTCCATAAACATGGCATAATCTCAAGAAATATCTGGGTACACACGAACCGCTGAAACGGATTCAAAACGATGTAGTATTAGGGATAAGTTGGTATCAAATTTTCCTGTTGCGATTATTTGCTCATGCTTTTACCAAGGTAAACAGTATTATCACGGTATTGAAATTTAGTCTCAAAATATAGTATAATAGGCTAAAAAAACTTTTTTCCTAATAACAAAAATAACTGAACATTTAAATAAAATAATAAATAAATAAATAATATAAGACAGATTTGAAGCACTAAAAACCAATCTTGCTTTAGTTCACTAAAGTGGTCAAATGCAGGAGAAATACGGTAGGTTTAATTTAATAATTTGGCTTATGTCCAGCTTCACAAAAGTGATTCTTGATAAAATAACAAGAAGGGAATGTTTGATTAAAACGAGTCCATACCTGTGCCAGCACCCTGTCCGTAGGCTGAGCGCTGAGGTAGACGAGAGGACACGGTGGACACGCTGGATACAGCAGGAGAGGTCGCCTTCTTTGGTGGAGGAGGTTTGTTCTGCAGACATACAAAAATGAAACGTTTACATCAATCCACTCAAGGCACTCTAAACCAATTGTGCAAATGAGCGAAATACAATTATTAATTCAACATGAAGTATCGGTTTCACTGCATACACTTTAATGCGAATCAAGCAGTTGAGTTTATGGTCTAATTTTTATTCATGACCCCTTCACCGATTCACAAAGTTGCTGAGACCACCTCTTACTTAGAATTGGGAGCAATCTTAATATAAGAGAAAAGGTAGACCTCGTTGCTATGGATTATGTGACACAAATGTTTTTGCTTTACTTTTACTGACGGATGGGTCTCTGTCAGTGAGTTAATCACAGAGATACTGTAGAACGAGGTTTCATGTTGCCATTTTTTTAATATGTATAGACAAAGTGTTACTGATTAACAAGTATGTGTAGTAACAAGTACAGCTTGTGTTTGCATCTTGCAAACAATAAGTGGATACGCATACGAGCAGCCTTTAAATAAACAGTTTAGGATAATCATGGCTGATAGCAAGGAGTTTCTCCTAAACCAGCAATTTAGGAGCTATTTTTAACTTAAATAGCGGGTTTTGACTGAGTGGTATGGTTCAGTACAGTACAGTACAGTACGGTATGCAATTATGTCAGAAGATATGAATCAGGGCAGTGCACAGGGGTGTGGCCCCGTGGCTAGAGCCACTGCCTCTTTGACCTCATAGGCTGAGGGCCCCTCTCACCAGTCCCCCCCCCCCGCCCCATCACCCCAAAGCATTCTGTTACTGCTCCGTAAAAGATCTGCTGATTCCACTAATCCGCTCCATGTTTTACCGCCCGCTCTGCAGCATCACTCGCAATCTGTGTGCCGATCTCTGAAGTGGAGACCACAGCCCTGAAGGTCATTGCAGTACCAGGTAAATGCATTACGATCCACATTAGTCTGTGGCAGAGGTTCATCCAGTGAATTAGTAATTAGTTGGTAGTTTGTTTTTAAAATTTTGGCGGTAATGACTCGGCCTTTTAAAAGTGCTAATAACTTGTACAAAATATCCATGTTCTTTGAATTAGAATGTCTAATCAAATTGTACCCTGATCAGATCTAATATATACAATAAAAAATGTGCTATTGTTGGTTCACTGCGAGACAAAAAACAAAAACAAAGAAAATGCCTTCACAAAAAAAGAAGACAGAGAGAAAGAGACAGAGCGGAGGGAGGCTGCTAAAGGCAGTTCAACATTGCAAACATGATTACAAAGCTCCAGCAAGCCAGAAGTTAAATCACCATATAGAATATTTAGTTTGTCAAACTTCAATTCTTGTAATTAAGTATTGTTCTATTTCCCATTATAATCAGTCGTCTCGATACTAGTAATCTATAACATGATATATTATTAAAACCAAATTAATAATATAGGCCTATAGAGAGTAACAAAATAATATAAATGTCCAAAATGAGTTGTTTATTAGTATATAATATAGATTTATGCTGTAAAATATTAAATGTCTAATACTTATAGGGTAGAGTGGGGTAAGATTGGCCACTTTTTACTTGTGTGGTCTTCAAGATTAGGGAAAATGACACAGCAGTACAATGAAAGCATCTAGCCAATCCAAATGAAAGTATTCCTATCATTTGATATCATAAATGATCAGAATGTATCTATGACAAAGGATTCTAAAAATATGAATTCTTATAAAAAAAATAAAATAAAAAAAAAGTGTTCTCAGTTTGCTTGGCCTTTGGGGTAAGTTGACCCGAGTTGAGTCAGTGGGTAAGATGCACCATTTGGATGTAAAATGACTATCTGACCAAATCTGATTCAAACCCATGTGGAATAAATAATAATTAAAAAACCTAATTAAATAATTTCCTTTTACAAAGAGTTAGATGTATTTTCTTACAGTTAATTTTAATAAGAAAAAACCAACCAAATGAAGTTTAAATTTCTGTATTTAATTGTTTGCATTTCTGAAACAATGTGTTGAACACCAAAGTTGTAGTCTTTCTAAAAACAGACTTAACAGAGAGTTTGTAACTGCAGGTGGAAAGATATATCTGATTATAATGTGATGAAAAGCATTTCCTAGCTCTTATCAGATATGGATTTGATGCACTTGTACACTGTCCCTATCAAATAAACTGCAAATTATATGTATAAATGATAAACTAAACCAGTAATATATCACACTGAAATACCAGTTTATAATTCAGAGATTTAACGTAACTACAGTGCCTTATGGTGGGGCAAGTTGAAATGCTGACTCAATTTCCCCCACAGCATCTGGCTCACTTTGCATCATAGGCCATTGTTATGTGTATCTGTATGACATTTATCTTATGAGTCCATAAGTGGCGTTGTGGGTTACTGACTCATTTAATCACTTCGATCAAAAACATGGATTCATTCAGTAACAAAACCCTGCTGTTTTGCTCAGAGATATAAAACAGCTCTGTCACTTAATTACAAATTCTTGTTTATACTGAACTACTAATGTATGAAATCACATTTCAATTGTGTTGAAACATTTTGGTTGTGCAATGTTGTATACCTAAATCATACATTTATTTTTTAACTAACACAGAATGCATCCGTAAGTTTCTGCGTGTGCAGTTGTGTTAATTTGTTTTGATTTCTGCACAAGTATTTCTCACACACTCACTCGGGCTTAGCAAGCCTTATCCTGCATGACATAAATACATTATCAATCACTACAAGTGTGAAGTCAAAACAGACTGGCTTGGAATTGACCGGTCACCGGTCTGGGCTTTTCATGCGAAAAACTGGCTAATTCCGGTCCCTGACCGGTCGATCGATGAATCTCTATCCAAAATGTTTTGCTGAAGCATTAAGGTTTTTCTTCACTGAAAGCAAGGGGCCAACCCCTGGAAAAAGCTTTACACCACTATCCCTCCTTCAGCAAACATAACAACTTGCGTAATATTCTCCTGGCATCCACCAAACCTACACTGACCACAGTATAGGTTTCTAGTTCTCCAGAGTCTAGTTAGGGACTGCTTTATTGAGAGTACCATGACGCATGTGTTGTGCCTTGTTTATAAACAAAGGAATACATGCATATGTGTCGTGGTACTTTTGATAATGCCAGAGGATGGGATGAGGACAGGGCTAAATGGGTGCCCTAAGCAGAATAGTATTGTTGTGCCCCCTCCTTCAAAAAATAAATAAAAATAAATAAATATAAATATATTGCAGGCAATTAGTTCTGCAATACTGAATGCAATATTGCCTAATTGTCAGTGCACTACGCATCTGTGTAGTAAATGCCACTCCATCTGAAAACAGGTGATGGAGATTTATGCCACGTTCCTGGCAACCTGTAATCCGTGTTTTTCCAACTTTCTACCCGTGAAAGTGCATACTGAAACCAAAATATATACTGTAGTTTAGTTTTTACTAAAGTACACTGTAGTGTCTTGAGTATAATATAGGCATTCCCCTTTAGTTATATTCAGTGTTTGGAATAACAGCATTTAAAAGAACGGCGTTAGGTAACGATGTTATTTTTTCAGTATAGGGGTAATCTAACTAATTACTTTTCCCGTTGTTACAACGCCGTTACCATTACTGGACGTTAAATGCGAAGCGTTACTATGCATTAATTTAATAATCTATTCAATCCAAACGCACCCCTGGCTCACACAGCGAGCGAGGAGGTGGGCTAATAACGAGAGAAGAGATTATGATTAGCTAAGGCAGAGTCATGTGTTTCATGGTAGCCAATCAGAGCCAGTGTTTTTACACACATGCCAGTACACGCACCAGCAGCGCCAAACACGCACACACACACGCAAACACACAACACACACGCAACTGCTACACAGAGACACACGCACACAAACTGTAGAATAGTTGTTGTTTAAGGTTTCTAGATTGTAGGTTTCATATATAGGTGACATATTCTAGGTGACATCATTATGTCATATATAAATTTTTGTTTTGTTCTTTTTATGTAGATTTAAAGTATTTTAGTTCATATTAGGGGTGACCCCAAATAGTCGACGATTTGATGCTTCGATTCGAGGAGCCTGATTCAACTACCAATCTCTCAGTCGAATATTCGCGGGCTGTTATGATTATGCAATTCTGTCGATATGTGAGCGCTCCGATGTCTGATTTCTAGGGCTGGGTAAAAGAAAAATTGATTTTTCAATTAATTATTATTTTTAAATGTGGTCGATTCAAAATCGATTCTTAAAGGCCACTAGTGTTCTCCACTAGATGTCACCCTGTTATTTGCCTTGCGCGATGTTACCAAGGAGCGATGAATGAGCCTGTCATCTGGGTGAACTATTACCAATACGCCAGTATTATTTGTCCTACATTGTTCATAGGCTTGAGCCTCAATGTTGCAGCAGATTTTGTAACATTTTATGATTATTTTATCTTAAAAATGAAATAACTTGATCATGTTTGATCAAGGAATGCGACCTCTGACTTTTTTCAGCATACATTTTTCATCTTGCATCAAAATTTTATTGTATGTTTTTAACACAACTGTATGCATTTGAAAATTAAGGATGTGTTCTGTTTTAATGTACCCAAGTGTACCTAAAATAAGAGAGATTAATATACAGGTTTGTGGCTCTTAATTTTTTTTTTTTTATTAATTACCCACTTGTAAACTTATGTTCACAGTTCTTTTTTTATAAATATAGTATTTGTAGTAAATCTATATTGATTTAGTTGAATCAAGAATAGAGTATAGAAAATCAAATCGAGAATCGAAATCGAAATCGAATCGAATCGATCTGGAACATCTGAATCCATACCTACCCCTACTGATTTCACATAGAATTTGCCGTTTTCTCCCAATAAGTTAATATGCAGCCTATTTTGATAAAACCATGAATAAGAATCTGAAAAGAAGCTTCAAATAAATATTTTAAAGTGCGTGAATAAATCCAACCGCCCCTATAGATTTATGTTTCACTTTCCATAATCCATGACCGACAGAGGAGCATCTTCGTGGCAGGGATGTAAAACTTTACCAAGACTCAAACTGACACAGGCAGAGACTGGATTTTTTCGATAAGGTACAAGAAGTGATTTCAAAACATTTCAGCCGGTGTTTATATATCGTGGATATATTATTTACCTGATATAAGATGCATTTGGTTTTGAGTAAAGCGCTTCATTGTAGTACTACGATGATTATCGCTTTAGCGCGCAGCACGAGCAGGACAAACTACAATGCAGAATATTAATAACTATGACTGGGAATGTCACACACATACCATTTAAATGAGAACACCATTACAATAAAACGCTGTGAACTTTTAGAGTTTAGCTGCTAAACTTGTTTCTTGAAGAACGCATCCACAAAAGGAGTTCGCATTCAGAGCCGCACAGAAACGTTGATTTTCATTCGGGCTCTTTTTGCAGACAGCAAATAAATCCTAATATTAACGTTATGTTGTATAAATAACGAAGCCTAATCTATATGAAATTATGAGTTTAATCCCATTGATTAAAAACTTGCCATCAAATGTTTCACTCTAGTGGTCATCTTCAGTACGCACAGCTCTAAACAGAAGTGCAGAACATTAATAACTACGGTCATATAGGCTAACTTTATAATGAGAGCACTGTTGTAAAAAATGTGAATTGTTAGGGTTTCGCTGATGTTTTGGGGTAACTATATTTTAATCAAAACATCAAAACATTATTTACCCCATTTGTATCTGCGAGGCATTTGTTACACAAACATTTGTTTTCCCTGTGTGTTAATATCAGTAATTATGACTGTCAAATGTCTGACTTGACTCAATGTATTTTGCCCTGCCCCCAAACATGATTCGACTATAGGTCGAATATAGCAAGATTCAAAAATTTCGATTTGACTATGAAAATCCTTAGTTGGGGACACCCCTAGTTCATACAATAACAAATTTCAGTCATCATGGGTTTTGTGATGTTATTTGTTATTTAGCGGCTGTTAGTAGTCGTGGTGGGGCCTATTTGGGGGAAAATCCAGGGCTGTTTTTTACTCCCAGTCTGTGTAACAGCACCAATTATCAGGCCTTTGGTGACCTTCGTTCCCACGCATTTGTAATAATGCAAATTATTTATTTATCACTGTGGCGGCGGAGGCGTGGTTCAGCGAGGTCTGCGACGGGAGAGAGAGTGAGGAGACGAGCGGTGGTAAGTGGCTCAAGTGAGAAACAAGTAACACCTGCTTCTCGTTGCAGTGATTGGCGAGGGATCTTCAGCAGCGCGTCCCTCCTTCTCCCGGGTTTCGGCACCACTGTAACAAACAAATCTCCATATTCATCGGGAAGAAGGAGGCGGGAACCGGCGCACAATCAAAACTCATTTTTACTCTCCGAAATAAATACAAAACGGCGCACCAGCCCCTCACGGCCGACTGGTGCGCATAAATAAAAAGCACACACATTAAAATAACGTCCCAGGCCTGGTCCTCTCTCGTCCTTCACGGTCGTCGCTCCAGTTTTATATCCTTCCATCTCCTACGTGGGACTCGATACTAGCGGTGGGGCTCAGGTGTAGCTCATCTCCAATCACTACACCTGGCCTCACTCCTCGTTCCCATGCCTCTCGGCCCCGCCCCACTCGCCACAATCACATTATGTATTTTAATTTTAACAGTGTTAACCTGCTATTTCCCACTTATGAAGTCATGATTACAAGCTTGTCATGTTCAAGCACTTTAATGTCAGAAAGAATAAAATGTAGCATCTCACTGTATTCTATATTAAACATTCAACAAGCTACATATGCAGTTTGATGACAATTTTGGATTTTTTTTGCTCTGTGCTGCCTGCCACTGGATCCGCTGCAATTTGCATCTCATAGCAACCATTCCACAGACAATGCTTTTGCTTTCACACTACACACTGCTCTCTCCCACCTGGAAAATAAGAACACCTATGAGAGAATACTGTTTGTGGACTACAGCTCAGCATTTAACATAGTGCCTGCCACATTGTTGCGAAGCTCCAGATCCTGGGACTAAACAGATCTCTGTGCAGCTGGTTCTTGGGCTTCCTAACTGGCAGAAGTCAGGTGGTCAGAATAGGCAACAAAACTTCATCCCCACTGACCCTGAACACTGGTGCTCCTCAGGGCTGCATCCTCAGCTCCTACATCATCGTCAAGTTTGCTGATGACACAACGGTGATAGGCCTGATCACTGACAATGATAAGACTCACTGACTAAATGGTGTCAAGAGAACCACCTCTTACTCAACATTGACAAATGTGAATTAACTGTAAGTATGTCTAATAATACACTGTGTGTACCAAGTATATGTATGTGCATATGACACACTGTCATATGTATAAGTCTGTAAGTATGTCTATATGTAAATTGTGTGTAAATGCTTCCAAGAATTTCACTCACCAGGGCACATGTGCTGTGGTGATGTGACAATAGAAGTGATTTGATTTGAATTGATTTGTAAAGTTAATTAGGCATAGGAAAAACCTTAAATACATTGCTCTAAACACGCAAAAAATCCTCATGCCAGAAAGGGGCATACCATGTCCACTTCTGAAAGCACCAGCCAAACAAAATGCTGTATCTGAAACTGGATCTTATCCTATTGGATGTCACTTTTCCAAAAAATCCTTGCACAAGTTAAAGTTACTCGTGATGAAGAAAGCACGTTAGTGCTAGCCCTCCCGGAACTCAAACAGATTGCCTTGCAGTGTCTTCTAGAGGTCGACCGATGTATCGGTTTAACCGATTAATTGGCACCGATAAATGAATTCTGGAACAATCGGTTATTGGCAAAAATCAGTGGCAATAGTTTTCGGGGTTGCATCCATTGCTGGTGCAGCTGAAATCACTGAGAGCATGCGGTGATGCTGCATGACATGATGCTGCACGCTGAAGAGAGCAAGAAACTTCAGACCTGGATTTAAATTCAGCGGACAAAAAAATCCTGCCGCATCACAGAGCGCCATTCACATAGTTTTCCATTAAACTACATTATATTCACCCCGAACCATTGTTAATGTACATAATGAATTGTATATTGAGCATTTTCATTGAAACTTTTGTTTTTCTGTGGCTCTAATAAAGTCTGTATGCTTCATTTATAGATCTATAATATAGATTGCTCCTACCGTTTGCTCTGTTTTTTTCAAAACACTGAACTTCAAACTTATTTATGCCTCATTGTTCATTCTTGAAGTAAACTTGGGTCCATTTGGTGAATAAATAAACAGTTTTAGACCGCTACTTGGGTAAAACGCAATGCGTCCTTAGTGTGTGATACCGGTGAGTTCTCCTAGACTCAGCACTGCTCTTTTATTTTGATTAGATAATCATTAAGTGTTCAAGAATAGAAGCATTTAAAGTGCAAGAGTACAAATCTTGCTAGTATAATTGTAGGGCCCTTTGATTTCCATGATGCGGAAAACGTGGATGGAATCGTGGAATCCATTCATAAAAATGGTATTCACAGTTTAACATGGAACGTTACAAAATTTGTCAAATTTTAGATGAATTAAAAGTTGGTCATTACTTAAATCAAATTGCGATATGTACTAGTATCTGTTACTATTATGCTGCAAAAGTCGATTTAAATATGAATCCTGTATGCGCTCCTGAGGCATCTGTCATTGCTAAGCATCCATCAGCTGCGATCTCCGTTACAAGAAAATTTCAGTATTGGATTTCCACCACTGAAAAACCCTTGCTGTAACTCTGCTACAAGATTTATTTACGAAGAAAAGTAAAAAACTCTGCAGTGTTTGGGTGCAGCCCATTTTTCAAAAACAACAGGGAATTTCACCCTGAAGGAAGCTTATTAAGTTGGTTCTTGTCACATGACCTGGTGAGCTTGCGTCATTCTGAACAGATGAGATGTTTTTAACTAGATATGGTGCAGACGCGCATAATATAAAATACAAAATTTACTAATTTTAAGCCACACTAAGTCAACATGTTGGTATTTCTTGCTCTGAATCTGCCATAAAATAAAATAAAAGTTTACTGATCTTTGAAAAGCTGTACCTGCGTTATTACTTTTTTTTTGTCTATTGTATGCCATGCACCTTGCGCAGAAGCTCTGCAATTTCGTTGTATCTTGTGTACAATGACAATAAAAGCATTCTAATTCTAATTATGCCATTATTATTTTATTAGTTAAAACTGGTCTTAGAATGACAATATTATCGTTTATAGCAATCATTTCTTGGACAATTTATCATCCAGCAAAATTTGTTATCGTGACAGGCCTAGCATTAACGCTGACACCTGTCACACAAGATGACGACGCAGCGCTCGCAGCTACTCTGAGCAGAGCAGTGTTCATCAGAGTAAGTTGCCATTATTTACTAGTCATAGAATGGGAAATGTTATTTTAACCTGTTAACAGTGGTTTTCTGTGTTCATATATTTAAGTAAAAGGTGATTATTTTAATAAGTACCGTGTTTTCTTTAATCGTCTTGTTTTTGAATTTGCAATCAATACAGCCTGTGCGTTCTCACACTTTATTTCTTTGTTCAAATCTATTAACAGTTACACAATTAAAAATGTTAAGTTGGTCACAGTGTCATGCACTTAACGCCTCATCTGTGGTCATTCTTCATTCTTCATTCTTCAATAAGGTTAATTAGTTAACATTAGTTAATCACATAAGTTAACATATAAAAATAACATAATAATGAACAATATTTCCACAGCATTTATTAATCTTAGTTCATGTTAGTTTCAGCATTTAGTTATGCATTATTCAAATCACAAGTTGTGTTTGCATTATTCAAATCATACCGTTGAACTTGACAGTATTTTGTCTCTTTTTATTTCATAGGAGCTTCAAAGAAGCCCTGTGTTTATTATCAGCATCCTTGAATCATTGGGTAAAAAAGATAAACTCAATAAGCAAAGTAAAAAATTATTTGACATATCTTTCCCCCCAAGGTTTTTATAGATATCACAATACTGCAGAAAGGACCTCTACAGCTCTGAAAGACAGGGAGACCAGGACAACTAGAGTCCCAGATACAGATCCCCTGTAAAGACCTTATCTCAGATGACCACTGGGACAAGACCACAGGAAACAGATGATTCTTCTACACAATCTGACTTTGCTGCAGCCTGGAATTGAACTGCTGGTTTCGTTTGGACAGAGGAGAACAGTCCCCCAGACTTTTTTCTCCATTCTGTCACCAATGGAGTTTTAGATCCTTGCCACTGTCGCATCTGGCTTGCTTAGTTGGGGACACTTCTGACTTGATTGCAAATGATTGCACAGATACTATTTAAACTGAACTGAGATGATGACATCGCTGAATTCAATGATGAACTGCCTTTAACAGTGATTTTGTATTATTGACACACTGTTTTCCTTGTCAATGTTGTTCCGTTGCTGAATTCAACGATGAACTGCCCTTTAATAGTGATTTTATATTACTGACACACTGTTTTCCTTATTAATGTTGTTCAATTGCTGAAATCAATGATGAACTGCCCTTAACGAAGTTGTGGCCTAATGGTTAGAGGTTTGGACTCCCAATTGAAGGGTTGTGAGTTCTATTCTCGGGCCGGACGGAATTGTGGGTGGGGGGAGTGCATGAACAGCTCTCTCTCCACCTTCAATACCATGACTTAGGTGCCCTTGAGCAAGGCATCGAACCCCCAACTGCTCCCCGGGCGCCGCAGCATAAATGGCTGCCCACTGCTCCGGGTGTGTGCTCACAGTGTGTGTGTGTGTGTGTTCACTGCTCTGTGTGTGTGCATTTCGGATGGGTTAAATGCAGAGCACAAATTCTGAGTATGGGTCACCATACTTGGCTGAATGTCACTTCACTTTAAGAATGTCACTTCACACTGATTTTGTATTATTGACACACTGTTTTCCTTATTAATGTTGTTCAGTTGCTTTGATAATCTTTTTTGTTTAGAGCACTATATAAATAAAGGTGACTTGACCTGAATTAACTGCCTGCTTTGCACTCATGTCATGCATGCTAGTAGTAGTGGTGGTGGTCCTATTTAAAGCCCTCCACTAGCCAGAGACCAATTTTTTTATTGGCTGGTGCAAAAGCGTCTCCCACAACTTATTTTCCCTACCAAAACAGCTCTCTTCAGCATGTCCAACACTGCTCTCTCTTTGATTTTTTCTCTTTTCTCCTACTTGGGGTGCTCATTTTGTATTTAAACCTGTCCTGTTGGAGCTTAGCCTACTACTTCTGAGTGAAATTCCTTGGCTGGTGCCCCGGAAAGAAGTGCGGTGAAAACTAAATATTAATATTTAAGGCCAAAGCCAGTACCCTTGTGGTCCTAATTAGATCTACAACCACTACATTCATCTTACATAGAAATCACTAAACTTTGTTCACTCCACTTTGATTTTGAACTTCCACCGTGTAAATATTTACTTTGATTAGTTCTGTTAACATTAAATTTTCACTAGATGTCAGTAACAACCCAAGTAATCAATGCATGCAAAGAAAACAAAATAAATAAGTCCAAAAATGAAGGCAGATGCAATAAAATGGAATGACACAGGGAAAAAGTATTGAACTACAGAAATGTATTTAATACTTCGTACCAAAGCCTTAGTTGGTAATGGCAGTTTCAAGATGGCTCCTGTATGGAGAAACTAGTCCAATTCAAGGCACCGCTCAGGTGTGATTCTGTCCAATTTCACACAAATTATGAACTTCTATGAACTCTGATCTTTATTTCTTAATTTCTATCGGATTCAAGTCGGGTTACTGACTGGGCCATTCTAGCAGCTTTATTTTCTTCTGAAACCTACGGAGAGTTTCCTTGACTGTGTTTGGGATAAGTCTTGCTGAAATTTCTACCCTTGTTTCACCTTCATCATTTGGTAAAATTGAGAAAATGTTTTGTATTCTCATTCTAGCTTAGGATGCTGATGGAAGGAATATACATATTGACTAACATGAGAAATATAAGTGATACCTGATGGAATTAAAGCACAATTTATCAAAATTAGATCAGATTAGAAACAAGTTTGGGTGATGTATTTTGCCACTGCTTAACTTGTGTTACCAACGACTGCTACTGTATCCACTGAATGGGTTGCTTTGTTAAAGAGCATCTAAAAAGATGTAAGCATGTCAAATTCATTTGATGAATGAAGGTTGACGACCATGTAAGGAAAATGATAAAAGGGTGACTTGTGAAGAAAATGTATCATAAATCATAACTAACATTTATTTTTCTTGCATGCTTAACATTCATATCCTTTTGAAAACAAAATGTACCAACGCCCTAGCCAAAGTTAAAGGGCAGACTACAGAGTTGCATATATGGAGAAATATTATGTAATGAATCATGTCATATTTGCCACGCAGCAATGTATTCTTTTTGTCAGAAGCATTCACAGTGATTGGGTTTGAGGTCCTCCTGGCCATGATTAAAGCATATTCAAAAGCACTATGTGGAGTGTGTCTGTTAGTGGAACATTAAAGGTCTTAGCCCCAAGCAATGATCTATATAATATCTGACTTGACTGCTCATTAGCATTCTAAACTGCAATTCGGCTGTGGCACCACCAGAAGTCTTCGTGCGGCCAGCCAAAACCTTGACCTAAAAAAAACCCCACCCAATTTGAAGTATATCAGTCACACAGGATTCGTTTTTTATGTTATGTGTATGCAAATTAATTGTTACTTGATGTTATTTGCAATATGTATGGACTTTTCGGACAATATGTTGAAGTCGTTAAGGTTGGGTGTACCATCTGCACACTTGCCGGCAAAGGTAACTGATCCAGCACAAAATATATTTGTGTACATAATTATGCAGGAAACATTAAGCATGAACATGTATCTGGTTTTAGTATCAGAAATTAATTTGGATATACAATGAATATTAATATACAAGCCTCTGTTAATATTATTGCTCTATAAGTGTTCTTTATCGGAATACGTTCTGATGTGTTTATTGTTTTATGTCCTGATGGAACAATGTCTGTTTCAGAATCTTCCCGATTGCATTTTACCATAACAGTACCGTTTCCATAGGAGTAAAATTTTATGTTATGTATGTTTAATTAATTATTATTTTAGCCAACGTTTAAATCATTAACTGATTCAAAATGTATGCTCTTAACAAAATCATTATTAAAACATTTGCAGTTAGCCTACTGTACGAATAAAAACAACAATACATAAACAGTGAATGCACAATGCGAATAAACGTATACAATGCATAAATCTTCAAATAATCTTTGGTACTGAATACTAATATGTCAATGCGGTGGCTTCACTTTTTTTTGACATAATCAGCAATCCAGTTCTAGATTATAGATCAGTGGTCCCAAGTGATAGTGATAGTATAGATGAGATGCCCTTTAAAATTTTAAAACGTATTCATCTGATAACTCTGTTTATGTTTATCACATTAAAATTGCATAATTTTAAGTTAAAAAAAAATCCTGGCTGATCCCAAGTCATCTTGACAGTGAAGCCTCACCTGAATCCTGGGTGGGGGTTTGGCTTTATCACTCCCAGGCAACTTGCCTTTGTTGGTAATTCTGGACGCTTGCTCTTTACAGAACTTGATGTGGCGATCTGCCGCATTCTCACTGAAGCGTCGCTGGCAATAGGGACACTGGATATAATCTGGAAAAGTCAATGGCTGTTACTCTTTTTACCCCTTCTTACTGTAACTCTTCCACATGTCAATAGACTAGTGTTTTTTTTTTTTTTACCTGGATCATAGGATGGAGGAGGGGGTGGAGGGAGGGGTCCCCCATCTTTCATGACTTGATCTAAACCTTTTGCAGCACGAATGGTGGCAATGAATTCTTCATGCTTTCGGCGCCAATTGGACTGTTTCTTCGGTGGTTCAGGCTGTTTAAATAAAGTTTCAGTTAAAATTTTTTTTAATGGAAATCAAACTGGAATGCAGGATAATCTAATTCAGGGGAGCCCAACCCTGGTACTGGCGATCGACTGCCTTGCAAAGTTTGGCTCCAACCCTAATCAAACACATGCCTTTAATTTTTAAGGGAGCCTGAAGACCTTAATTAGTTGCTTCAGGTGTGTTTGATTAGGATAGGAGCTAAACTTTGCAGGACAGTCCATCGCCAGGACCAGGGTTGGACACTCCTGATCTAATTCTACATTTCCTAAATCACCTTCTACATAACCTTCAAAGTGGGAAAGATTACCAAATTATTTAAAATGTAGGAATGTACCATTATTAAAATTCTGATAATTGTCAAGTTATAACCAAAAATGATAAATGGACAATAGTAAAATTCTATATCATTTTGTCTAAATTAAAATGAAAAACTCTGAAAATAACAATAAATCATATTTACCACATAAGTTAATTTAGGCATCACAACATTATACCGTACAGTATGGAAATTTTATTCACTTGTTGAGATTTAGTTATTTTTATTAGTGTTTTAAAAGTTGTTTAAAAATGTTGAATATTATTATAAACTAATTAAACTAAAATGTTGTACTGTTCAATATTTATTATCATTTATTTCATATTTATTATATCAACAACTGATGCTTTTACAAAAAAAAACAAAAAAAAAAAACAACAACATGCAGTTCATAAATTTTAAACTATTGATACTCCTATTTTCTGCTAACAATAAACATTTGAAAACAAGCTATTTATCATTACAGCAGAAATACTAGAGAAAATATCTTGAATGTTGTGTGAGATAAGTTGAGAATCACTGTTTTTAACAACAATCATTCTGTTTTGTATGTCAGGAAAGATAGATAAACATTGTTTATTGATCCCAGTAGGTAAAGTTGAGACAAACATCTTGAAGAAAAAAAAAAAGAATGAAAAAGAAATCAAGTATATTTACAACTCTTATAAATGTATAACTCTTCTGGAGATTTCAAAGCAAGCAAATATTAAACACTGTGGCCTTAAAATTAGAAGTGGCAAGGTGAGACACAAACTTCAGTGATGAGAAAAAAGGAAAATAAAAAAGAAACAAAATCAAACATTCAACTTACTTTATTAGACTTAGAGCTGCTGGAAGAACTTTGTAACTGAAACATAACCAAAAGGGGTTTTAGAATACTTCAGGACACTAGGATATGATACACTCCTGGACAAAATCTTAAGACTAGGGGATGCATTGCAAGTTTTACACATTTTCGCACTAGTGGATCATAACCGGGTTGTAAGTGCTGCTTCAAAACACCAAAAGAAGAAAAAGGAGCAAGAGACAAAAAAATAGAGAGTAGGCAATTTATTGAAAACTGTATTTAAAGTCAAACAGGCTGTTCATCAGCTGATCAAAAGTTTAAGAGCATAG
The DNA here is from genome assembly GCF_003368295.1 of Carassius auratus. Taxonomy (NCBI): domain Eukaryota; kingdom Metazoa; phylum Chordata; class Actinopteri; order Cypriniformes; family Cyprinidae; genus Carassius; species Carassius auratus. Next base: position 1,393,582 of record NC_039266.1, read on the forward strand.
CCCAAAAATAAACGCACAACTGAACTAAAAGTGTCAAAAAAAGGACTCAGTAGTGAGTAGCCCACTGTTCTTGTTGATCACTTCAAACACTCATTTCGGCTTGCTTGATGCGACTGTTTCCAGGAGGCTGGTGGGAACGTTGCTCCATGTGGTGAAGATGGCTTCACGAAGGGCATTCATGGTCTGGAACTGACGTCCATTTTTGTAAACTTCCCTTGCCATCCATCCCCAAATGTTCTCAATGGGATTTGGATCAGGGTATCATGCAGGATGGTGCAAAAGAGCAATGTTATTCTCCTGGAAGAAGTCCTTCGTCAGGCGGGCGTTGTGAATTGCAGCGTTGTCCTGTTGAAAGACCCAGTCATTACCACACAGACGGGGGCCCTCGGTCAAGAGGGATGCCCGCTGCAACAGATCCACATAGCCAGTCGCCGTTTGACACCCCTGCACAACCTGAAGCTCCATTTTCCCACTGAAGGAAAAAGCACCCCAGATCATGATGGAGCCTCCTCCACTGTGCCGCTCCACTTCTTGTCAGAGAATAAAACTTTCTTCCACCTTTCAATGTCCCATGTTTGGTGCTCCCTTGCAAGTTCCAAACGGCAAGTTTGTGTCGTGGGAGGAGACGTGGCCTTTGAAGACGTTTTTTGGGCCTTAATTTGGGTCGAGGATTGACCTGTGTCTTCATGGACAATCCGTCGGCTCAGTGCAGGTGAAATCTTTTTGGATCTACCACTTGACTTTTTTTTGTCTCATACCTCTCAGGACTTTTTAAGAAATGTAAAATGACGGTCTTACTGTGTCCAACCTCGGCAGCGATGGAGCGTTGCGAGAGCCCTTGCTTGTGCAGCTCAACAATCCTGCCATGTTCAAAGAGAGAAAGCCTTTTTGCCTTTGCCATCAGGAGATCTTGACAGTATGACTGCTTGAACAATGACATGAAAGCCATATTTTTGTGCAGATTTGACCTTTTTATGGCTATGCTCTTAAACTTTTGATCAGCTGATGAACAGCCTGTTTGACTTTAAATGCAGTTTTCAATAAATTGCCTACTCTCTATTTGTTGTCTCTTGCTCCTGTTTCTTCTTTTGGCATTTTGAAGCATCACTTACAACCCGGTTATGATCCACTAATGCGAAATGTGTAAAACTTGCAATGCATCCCCTGGTCTTAAGATTTTTTTTCAGGAGTGTATGAGGGTAGCCGTGAAGGAAAACAGAACTGAATAGTGGGCTCTGTTTGAGACCGAGGTCTTTTTTTTACTTTTTTACATTTGGTATGCTTGCTTGAGGCCAAACAGGAGTTTGCCTGTTCTAAAGCTATAATTCCAAAGTTTTAAACTAATTCTCTGGTGTATTTAGAAATTTGAGAAGAAAATGTCATGTTCACACTGCCCCCAAAAAACTGATGTTGTGAGGGAAGCCAAGCATGATGTTCATTTAGACTAAATGATGAAGAATGGCACAATCAACAGAAAAGTCATGGGCTTGGTTTCCCAGGAACTGCAATGCCGGAAAAATACGCAACAAGGAATGTCCACACACAAAACGAAATAATAATACAATAAAGAAGTAATTCATGGAGGACAAGAGACTTGCACAGAAGTTTTCATCATGTAAATGTGAAAGAATTGCAACAAAAAGTATAATATTCAAATTATTCTTCCAAGATTTTTCTCATTTTTAATTTTTTAACTTGAACATATCTTACTAAAATAATTCTTGGATTACTTATTTGCTTTGAATTTATACCCTTATAAACCTGATATATTTAAAACCAGTTAATTTTATGTATATATAAAAATGTACCTTGAAAGTACTGCAAGTCCATTTGGATAAATGAATATTTTTTTACTGCATTGACCACATTTATTCTATATGTGGCACTTCAATGTAGGAATAACATTAAAATAAATGTAATCCATAAAGTGTGGGGAGAATAATTTTTAATAACTGCAGATTAGCACTGAGGTTTTTATTCCCTGAGCATTTGGATGAAAAAAAAAAAAAAAAAAAAAAAAAAAAAAAAATAGCTGTGTTCATTGGATATTGGCGTGTTGAAGAAGCGTAAGCTTACAAAAATATATTTGTTATTTTTATTATTATTAGATATACAGTACTAGGAACTGCTGCCAGTGTTGCTGGGCAATGAGGTTTAAAAGCCAGCAAAATATTTTTTTTGTCTTTATGCTAATGCTGTTCTGTTACTATGAAGATGAAGTTGGTGAAAAACACTATTGCCAGTATACGCAGTGACCCTTGCAGATCAATTTGATGTCAACAGCACATTTGCATGGTTTCTGAATGTGCAGCAGTCTGAACAATACACTGTATGTACCGTAACCACTCACAGTTCCCAATCAACTCTGAATATGAAGGGAACACATATAGTGCAAGGTAAACTAGATCCAGGTCCAAACAACTAGTGTAAAAGTGTTTCTGTAATGTTTAAATGTGGTCGTTTTCTCACCTTTGGTTTTATTGGTTTGATTGTAGGAATATCAGTCCCCTCTGCCCTTTGCCTGCTGGAGTCAAACACCTTTCTTTTCTTTGCAGCGGCCTTCTGGCAGATCAGCACATGTTTTTTCTACAACAGGTAATCAGGTGGGAAGGTATCAAATAACTGTGACAGCATTGTACTGACTGAGTAATTATACCAGGTTTTGTGTTTATTTTGTGACCCGAGAGAAATACATGCCTTGTTGCTAACCTTGATTTGGCAATTACATAACAACATAATTGGCTAGTAAATTGCTGGGCAACACATAATGTAAACTACCGTTCAGAGAAAGAAAGAAAGAAAGATTTTTATTCAACAATGAGCCATTAAATTAATCAATTAACAATGAGGACAATTAGCATTTTACAAAAGATTTCACATAAATGCTGTTCTTTTGAAAAAAAAAAAGTGCCATGTTGTCATGCCCAGCAAATCTGCATATTTGAACAATTTCTGAAGGATCATGTGAAAATTCAGCTCATCCATCACAGCAATAAATTAACATTTTAAAATATGTTAAAATAGAAAACAGTTTTCTATGTTATAATAACATTTCACGATGATACTATTTTTACTTTATGTTTAAATAAACTATATTCAGTCTATGTGAGCATGAAAGAGTTCTTTAGGAAATATTTGAAAAAAAATGTTTATAACCCAAACTTTTGAACTAGTGTCCCTCTTGTATCATACTGCAGCTTGCAAGGCAACATATAATAATGCACATACACTTACATAGTAAAAATACTATTTATATAGTTATACGATTAATTAAGAATGTCACATAGGGATTTTTATGTTTATATTTGCACACACATTTGAATGGCAAGATAATTTACATCAACCACCACCAGCTGTCAACTCATCATCCATTCAGAAATACTTACAAGAACCTTTGAAAAAAAACTTCTTCCACATATTTTGCAGGGCAGCAGGTCTTCAGAAACAGGAGGAGATTCTGTAAACAAAACACAAAGAATAAATAGTAACAGATCAACATATATATATATATATATAACATATATAGAAATAAACACAAAAATTGAAAAGATGAATAGATGAGTGAGTGTATCTGGGTGTGCCGATCAGTTCACTCAGATACAGAGGAAGTGTGTGGAAATAGGTCACTCCTGTCAGTCCAAGTAAAACAACTGAGAGACTGACTGAAGGCAAGCCTGAGGATAGGAAGAATGCTGGGAGAAAAAATCTTGACATTAGATATTTTATTTTAAACAGAGCAGAACAAATCATTGAAATGTAATGTTGTTTTGCGGCAGATCACATTACCAGAATCACATATCACAACAAAAGCACTTAAGCTATCTAGCAAAATATATATACACCGCTCAAATAAGAGATAAACGTAAGTATTTTCCTACAAGACGTGATTCTCTTCCATGGTGATAACCTCAAGCAACAGCGACCGAATAAACAAAAGCTGCTCTCCCTTATCCAACCACACGGATTGAATGCTAAAGGTTAGAAGCGTCATATCAAAAATATTTACATCCTTTGTTGCTTTTTTTTTTTTTTTTTTTTTTAAATAGCCCTAACGTTACCTTCTATTTCCTCCATCTTTCTTGCCTGGTAAGATAATGAGGACGATGCTGTAGCAACTAGGTTCTTCTAGGTAGCCGCTTCACATGCTAGTATCCTTATTTTTGATTGGTCTTTTCCCGTTTCCCTGCAGAAATAAACGCTGTGCAGTACCTGCAACTGGCCGCTAGGTGGGATGTGGGAGGCGGCCAGACTGTGCATTACAATCATAGACTGTATAAAAACAGATTACAATTTATATAGAACGATTCATAATCTTCCACTGGTATTTGAAAATAAAAACTGATTTTCTGCATGCAGACTTACTCTAGTACGTGTTTGTACAATTTATTTTATTATATTATATTTTATATTATTATATTTCGAGACACAAAACTAATATTTGCAAAAGCAACATAAAGGAATATTGTCTCTGTCAGATGCCATATTGCAGCATATTCTTCTGTTTTAAGGATCCTGTTCACATGGCCCCATGGGAAGGAACAATCAAACATGTGTTTCAGATGAAATGTCAAACAATAGAGCTCTTGTTTAAAAACTGGATTGCTGGATGCTGTAACAGCACATCTGCCATGTGTGGTGAGAAATCCGTTCCAAAGCAACAGCTGCACTGTTTGGAATTTACTTAATGAAATCATATGGACAGCAGTGTTTTATCTGAAATTGCACCTATGTGACCCTTGACCACAAAACTAGTCATAAGGGTCTATTAAAATTGCCCAAATGAAGTACTTAGCAATGCATATTACTGATAAAAAAAATTAAGTTTTGATATATTTATGGTAGGAAATTCTTAAAATAATTTAGACCCCAATCGTTACCAATAGATAGTTATACATATATCAGTGAAGCATGGAATACACCATCTTGTTTGGACCACTGTATATGCACAGCTGATGCACATTACTGTCTAAACCTGAGATTTTGTATAACTTGGCCACAACAGACCATATATCTATTTTTATTATTATTTATGTTAAATGTTGAAAGTTTAACTTAAGTGAGCGATTATTATAAACACAGGCATTGTGAAAAACATGATTGGGCAAGTCTTAACGGCAAATGACCTTGGCAGTATAAAATCTTAACAGAGAAGAGATTAATTGAGATTGTATCAACAGAGGCTATTTTGTGTGATCATTTTTAACTGCAAGAATTCTAAACATATCAACGAGTTGCGTTTTATGTATATGATGAAACGGTGTGTTGTCTAAAAAAATGCTGGTAGACCTTTCTTTTAATAAGTAGTTAAAAGTTATCTTTTTGGGGTGGATGGAATTAAAATGTATCTGAATTGCACTTGCTAGAGATGTTTTTAAAAATTGGGCAAAGAAATTTCAGCAAAATAATATTCATGATTTCTTATATTAAATATTACATTTATTAGTAGTCTTCCTTGCTCTTGAAGCACTGGAATTCAAGTTTGTATGTTTTTAAATAGTGATTGTTGTATGTAAATGTATGTTTTGTGATTTTCTTCCCTTGTTTCTGGTATTGTTTGTGATATGGATTAAAGGGTCTGAAATAAAGAAATAATAATAATAGTAGTAATGTTGCCTATTGCTAGTATATCCGTGCTACTTCCCACCCAGCAAAAACTCGTTGAAAAGACGTCGAAAAGACGTCATTGGCAGTCGTCTAAACAACGTTAAAATTTAGTTGAAAAGTGAAAGGTGAAACGACGTCTTTTTCATGTCGTCAAAAAGACGTCTATAAATAGACGTCCAAATTACGTTTAAATGTGGTTGAATAGTGAACGGTGAAAAGACGTCTTTTCCAGACCTAATTACAACCATGAATTATTTGTCATATTCCTAATTAGTGAAAATAAGACAATTCACAGTATATTGACACATTTATTGACACATTACATCTTTCATGTAAAATCTTGATCACATCTTAAGCTTCTTTTGATTAAACAGACCGTAAAAACTGTAATATTGTGAAATATAACTACAGAAATAATTGTTTTCTATGTGGATGCATTGTAGAATGTAATTTATGCCTGTAAACTGAAATTTTTAACACAATTACTTCAGTCTTCAGTATTACATGATCTTCAGAAATCATTATAATATACTGATTTGCTGCTCAAGAAACATTTCTGATTATTATCAGTTTAAAACCGTTGTGCTGCCAAATATTTTGTGGAAACCATTACATTTGTCCATATTTTTTTAATAGACCTTGCAAAAGAGTAGTATTTATTTAGATTTTTTTTTTTTTATCAATTTAAAAGGCTTTACTATAAACTTATCAAATTAATCCATGTTTCTGTATAAATATATTTTTTCAAGACAAATAAACTATGACCAATTATAACCACATTAGAACAACCAAAAATTTTAATTCTGTCATTAATTACTTACCCTCATGTTGCCCCAAACCCATAACACCCTTTTGTGCAGAACACAAATGAAGATATTTTTTTAACAGATGCCTTGTGTACAAAAAAAAACAAACAAACAATAACAACAGCAAAAATAATCTATTCAGAAATTATGACTCCCCAATGGATTTTCACAAAAGCACCAAAAGCGCCAGCTCTCACGCCAATGCAACACTGATGCATCATGGTGCTTGTGTGAATGTGTTATTTTATATAAAGAAAATAATCTCAGATTTCATTAAAAAGTTCCGCATTTATGTTTCAAGGATGAACAAAAGTCTGGTTTGGAACAACATAAAGGTGAGTGAGGAAAATCTTTGGTTAAACTAACACATTAGGTAAATGGGGTTCCCACAGGGACACCAGTAGATCTCTGCCTGATCTCTGATCTTCTGCTTCTTCTGCTCCTTCCTCCATCCCAATTCTGGATTAATGAGCCACGGCAGATGTTTCCACTTTGAATGCTTTAGCCTCGCTCTTTTTTCTGCAGCATCTAAAGTGAGAAAGAAAACCGTAACTAAAATGTAAATTAATAATAAAAAAAAACAATGTTTGTCCAAAATGTACAAATTAAAGTGTACTCATTCTTTATGAGGGATTATTAACTAATCAGTATGTCAGGGGTTGTCAGCTCTGGCCATTAAGGTGAGACTTAGGTCTCTGCAGAGTAAAAGTGGGCGTTTATGACTTTGTGGGTGTTTTCAAACTGCTGGGTGTTTCTAAATCATGCAATCAAAATGATCCCCCTTACCTATACCCCACCCTAAACCTACCGTCACTATGATGTCAGCCAATCAGGTATCATGGTCTAAAAACACCCTGATCTGGTAACTCCCATTACTTTAGTACAGAGACATATGCTTGGATTAAGGTCCACTGTCATGCAGAGTTTACGTCTCAATCAGCTTCACAGTTTGCCCAGTTGTGAATATATTGTGTACACAAATGTAGGTACTGGTAAGCACTGTGGCTCACTATACACTGGTGACTATCTCTGTCCTCATTGTACAACATCACTACTGACATTAATGCACAACAATAAAACTGATATCTTACTTTAATGCTATTTACAGCACATTATGATGAATACTTTATTACATGTATGTGCAAGATTTAATTAATAAATTAATTGGAAATGTTTACTAGATTAGACATTACCTGTCTAGTGATATGTTTATGCTGAAATATATTATTGGTTTGTGTTTTAAAATCTATTACGTGTTTTCTTATAGCGAATTATCAGTGCACCGTAAAATGAAAATAGTGATTGAGGCAGCCCTTCACCACTGAGTACTGAGCAACGGACCTGAGTGAAACACACCCAGTGTTTACGTCCACACCTGATCACACTCACTTGTCTGTGACTTATAGTTAGTAAAACTGAAGACCTTGATTAATGTGTTCAGGTGCACTGCACTAGGTTGGTGTAAAACTCTGCATGTAAGTGGACCTTGAGAGACAATGTTGAGATCTCCTGCAATATGTTCTGAACATTCACTATAAAGAGACAGAATGACTTACAACACTGGTGTCCAGACCTGGGCTGGAGGACCACCGTTCTGCAGAGTTTCTGCTGATCCTTGATCGGCTGCTCAGGTCTGCTTAACTGGGGTTGGAGCTTAATTATGAAAAAAGAGAAGACAACCAATATTATAATGTTAAAAAGTTAAACAACGTTAAATAATTTGATCCATAAATATGCACAACATCTGAAAATGCACAAAGATGAGAAGAAAGAACTTTCAACATTGAAAAATAAGAAGCAATATTAAATCACACATGCATTTTCTTTTCTTCTTATTATTCCTCTTGCAATAAGTTTATTCACAATTACCTTGTGGTTTATCAATGATTTTCAGTCTCTGAAATAGAAAAGATCCATCAATGATGAACTATTATTTACCCCGTTTATATCTGCGAGGTGTTCATAACACATTTTATTAGTGTGTTAAGATCAGTAATTATGACTGTCGAATGTCTGACTTGACTCAGTGTATTCTGCCCCCAAACATATGATTAGACTATCAGTCGAATATCGGCAAGATTCAAAAATTCTGATTCAACTATGAAAAACCTTAGTCAAGGACACCCCTAGTAATTTCAAATATTACTATTTTACTGTATTTTAATCCAATAAATGCAGCAGTGGTGAGCATAAAAGATTTATTTTAAATACATTTTTAAATAATATTTTCTATTTCTCTTCCACCTTTATTTGATCCTCTAACTTTAACACTCACTATTCTAATTATATTCTTAAAAAAAATCTAACTACCTTTCTAATCTTTTGTATTATATTTTCTTTACATTTATTATGCAATTGTGTGTATGTGTGTGTGTACGAGTAAAGACCTCTAACTAGCTTGTTCTACTCTTTTTTTTAATTCTGTTTTCTCTTTATTTATTATATTATTTAAAATCCCATGCTATGTGTACCGTGTTAAGCTAACTGAGACTTGTTATAGCACTATAACATTGCTTATATATCATTGCTCTTGTTTTTGATTGCTTCCACTGTCTTAATCTGTAAGTCGCTTTGGATAAAAGAGTCTGCTAAATGAATAAATGTAAATGTAAATACATGATAAATCTGACCCTTAAACGTTTGAATAATAGTGTATGTCTGAGGTATTACTTACTAGTTATATGTTTCATAATGTCTAAAAATGTTCTTCAGCTGGATACAGGCACGGCCATCAGCATGGAAGAATCTAGAACATAAACAATCTGTCATTCTGTCAATCTGTCTAAGCCAACAATATTTATTATACAATGCCATGTTTATTATAAATAAACTATAGCAGAGGTGAAATGCAGAAAAGAAAATTAATTTACAGATTATACAAAAAAATTAAAAGAATAATAACAGAATTTAAAGTTTTAGGTTTACTAATCGATTAATACTCTTACAGTGTGGACATCAAAATAACAAACATGCAAACAAACACACACACACACACACACACACACACACACACATTATGAAAATATTATATAAACACACACATATATAAGAAAATTACAGATTCATGCTGATGTAGGCGAAATATATTGTGAAAAATGCACATAAAGTTACCTCTTGTAGTTAGCATTACAGTTGAGATGCTAACGGACTTTTCATGAAGACACTGACCATTTCTATAAACTACATTTTCAACGAAAGCGTGTCATTTACATGAAAGAAAGTTTCAGGGACACTTTTATGTAACATTTGTGTAATTTAGGGATTAAACTTACCTGAAATTAGTGAAAACAACCATGAGAGACAGCGTCTGTTCGGCTGCTTGACGGTTGAGCTGAGCCCCGTTTCCATGGTGACTCCAGTACAGCGCGTGACCATCAAGTGTTTTCAAAATATATTTAAATATATTTAACAGTGCGATCAGACATGATGTCTAATTTCTTCACTGGTTTATGTTAATGGGTTTGTGGTGCGAAATAAAAGTTTTTTTTCTGCTAAATTTGGACTAAAGCCCATTTACATCTATTTTTGGGCTAAATTAAAAAAAAAAAAAAAAGACGTTAAATGTCGCTTTTTGGGCTTAATTTGGACCAAATCCGACGGACCAAACGAAGACCAATTTTCAACGTCGCTTTTTGGGCTTAATTTGGACCAAATCCGACGGACCAAATGAAGACCAATTTTCAACGTCGCTTTTTGGTCTAAAAGATGGCCATGACGGGCCGACTTGATTTAGACCAGAAAACGACGTCCAAATGACGTCTGGTGCTGGGTGGGTTATGACTGGTTTTGTGTTCCAGGTCACACATTTCCTATCGAGTATTAATGAAATATCAAAAGAAAACAAACAGGCAAACAAATCGCTTGCATTTAGTGAATCATATATTTAGTCTTCCTTTTGAGAGACTATTTTGGCACCTAATGAAGGAGTCAACTCATTATCATCACATAAACGAATTAGGCACATCAGTCTCACTGGCAATTTGAGAGATATTGGGTGGGAAAACAATACAATGATCAAACTGTCTTTTTAAAGAACCACGAGTGAACGGTCAGCATAACAAAAACGACTCACTACTGTCGCCACCTACCGGCTGAAGTCAAAACACAAAACAAAGAGTCACTGAACGAATCCGTGAACCGATACAGAAGATTCGAGTCACTGAGATGAATCAAACGCCTCAGCACTACTGAGCATTAACAGATAGAGTGGTTTAGGATAATCCTCGCGCATATCATCAGCACTCAGTAACGCGCATACGTCATCTCTCTCTTGTCTTGCAGAGTGCAGACTCATGGACTGAACCAGCAGCAGCAGCAGCAGCACTGACAGCAGCGTCGCATCCTACTGAAGTATTAACCAGAGCGACAAAACTGCAGCATTGACCACTAGACGACACACGTCCAGCCTAAAACAGGTACGATTTGCGAATTCGCTCGGCCTTATAAATGACCCCCTGAGTCGTATTCTGTGTTAAGCGCTCCTGTTTCATTAGTATCTGTGTAACGTTATAGCTTGTCAGATTTATATAACCCGTTGCATTAACTTAAGATCAAACGCCGTGTGCTGTAAATAAAAGAATCGTTCTGTTGGGATTTGCACTTGTAGCTGTCATATCTGGATATGTCAGGTTGGGTATTATGTTTTGATGTGACGTTATTACCGAGTACACGTGACATGTCAAGGACGAGAGCTAGTAGCAGTGTCTTACCACACAAATAAATAAATAAATAAATAAAAAATAAAATAAAAAAAACGTTATTATTTGGTTATGCATTTTAAACTCTAAATGTTCATAAATCTATCAGCATTGTGTGTTCATTTAAACAAAGGCAAAGAAGAAGAGCTAGATTGTCACAATCATATCTCTATTGTTTCAGTTTGGCTTCAGTTAATAAGGTGATTTATATTCAGAGTTCGAGGCAATGAAGGGTTTAACTGTGAATAAAGTTATTATTATGATGCACATTGTAACTAACATTAGATCTCTTATAATTCCAGAAAATGTTCTAATATAATATATCGTAGGTCGATATTTGCAATATTTGGACTGTAAAAAAAAAAGGTTGTGATTAACTATTTAGTTTTGACCATCAGTTTCAAAAAATACAACAACGACAACAACAACAATAATAATAATAATAATAGTTAATAAACAAATGAATAAAGACACTGAAATGAATAAACATTTTTAACTATAATATTTAATGACTATTTAATTTGACTTCTGTTTATTATTATTGCAATGATAACATTGTATTATCACTTACTTCACCTGAAACCACCTGTTCTCAGGTCATGAATCAGTACTTCATATAGATATTTTTTTTATGCAAAAAATCTAAATATTGAGAAAATAACCTTTAAAGTTAAAAATGAAGTTTTGATATAATTACGGTAGGAAATTTACAAAGTATCTTCATGGAACTTTATCTTTTGTCCTAATGATTTTTGGCATAAAAGAAAAATTGATAATTTTGACACATACAATGAAATGTTGCCTATTGCTACAAATATACCTCTGCTACTTATAACTGATTTTGTGCTCCAGGGTCACAAATTAGGTACAATCAAATTTGATATTCATTCTGAAAAAATATATAATGAATATTTAACTTTTTAAAACTATGACACCCAAATTGAGTGTAAAAATGGGTGCAGGTTGCTCCTGCTTCTCAGTTTAATTCTTATAAACCTTTATTTTCTAAGTAGCAACCTGTTCCATCCCAGGTCTCATTCTCAAACACCAGTGGTGTACACATTATGCAAAAAAGAGGCACACCTATCTCTGCACTCTTTCTACAGCAGTCCTGTTTTGTTCTTTGTTATGTAAAATGTGAGCCTGCTGAACCTCTATTGTTGAATTCTCAGTTTGTTAGGGCTGTTTTGTCCAAACTGTTGCACAAGCTGTCTCTGAGGGTGCGTTGGTGGATTCCTCAGAGGTCTACCTAGACATAGGCAGGGTAAGCGTGTGTGACAACTCTGCTGCACGGTTGTCACTGTTGCCTCGAGGAACTGCTCACTCAAGTCCACATTGATTTTTTGGACTTGAATTACTTTGCCAAGTGCGCTTTAGATTATGTCTGTTTCCCATGTATAAATGAAAAAAGACACTTCATTTAGTGCTCACAGCCAGAGGCATATCAGTAGAATGCAACATCATGGTATATTAAGTACACTGGTGAATAAAAGTTTCTGAATTTTCTGTATTTCTACATAACTTTTTACATACACTTTGATCATATATACATGTACATCGTATTACTATGAACAGAAAGTCCAATTAAACATATAATACACCTTTTTTTTCTCTCCACTTATTTAGTAACCAAAAAAGTCTAATGCTGTGAACAGCCCTTTAATGATGACCTCCTTCTGGGTGTTTCACTACACAGTGGCACCATTTTGAAGGCAACAGCTGAGAATGACTGTGCTGAGATGATAAAATGGGCTAAATATAACTCTGAGCTCAGGGAAGACCGTCCTCACATCTCATCATGAGTGATATTTAGTTCAACAACATTCTGGCAGATTTGAGCCACATCTGTTTTGATGATCTATTCAGGGATCAGAGTACTAAAAATGTTTTAAGGGACATTTTCATGCAACATACAAAAATAATCTCTAGTAAGAAAGGAATTCAGAAGGACAATTTAGAAATGCATGACATCACAAATATGACAGAATAAACAGTCCCTTATCCAAGCTTAGCTACTTATCTAGGCCAGATTATGACTGCATATATAATCTTTACATTGTTACATGGTTGGGATTCCTAATGGTTAAAATAGTTGTTGTTCAAATGTTTATGGGTTATAGAATCAGTTTGAAAATATTCAAAATGTATGAATTTATGAATTTTACACTACTGTTCAAAATTGTTTTAATGTTTTTAAGAGAAGTCTCTTATACTTACAAAGGCTGCATCTGTGTGATCAAGTTATTTTTATTTTTTTAAATTATTATTATTTTTTATCAGGATTCTTTGATGAATAGAAAATTAAAAAAAACAGAATTAATTTGAAATAGAATACTTTTTTAACATTATAAATGTGTTTAATGTCATTGTTAATCAATTTAATGTCTATGTGCTGAATAAAAATATAAATTTCTTTAAAAAAAAATCTTTCTGACCCCATACTTTTGAAGAGTAGTTTACGGTAGAGCTGTATACATTGTAGCTTGTTGCTTATTTTTTGTAAATAATGTTTTTCAGATAAACATTTGATGAAAGCAAATCAAATATTTACATTTATAAATTGTAAACATTGTATATATTTTATTGTATTGTATATTGTATTGTAAATATTGTATTGTACTGAATATTGTACTGTATATTTTGTATATATTGTATTGTGTATTGTATTGTAAATATTGTATTTTAATAATTGTAAATATATATAATTTAAATATAAATTTTTTAAAAATAAAATATATTAACATTTAAAAATGTGTCATATAAAATCTAATTAGCATATATCATATATTGTTTATATAGAAAAAAATGCATTGCTAAAAATAGACAGTTGCATCAGACTGGGAACAAGTGAAAAATGAAACTATCTAAAAATATATAAATTCTTAATACATTAGAAAACTTATTTATGAGAACCAGTAGCCCAATGTATTGTAGTGAGGCAAGCCAAAAAATATTTTAATAATTAAAAGGACATTTTAATGCAGCAGTAATGTTCATCTTTGTGCTTGGATTCCTTTTAGTAGGTTAATAATTGTGACTATACACATAAAGTCACATGAGTTTTTCATGTTTGATGACATCACAGTGGCTCTAAATAAGAACATCTCTCTCTGTCACAGGCACTGCTATGTTGAAACGCATTAGATATGACTGATGTCGAGGTGACGTATGAAGACTTCATGGCCTCTGGAAGGACCGGCCGACGCAATGCTGTACACGAAATCCTGGGAACCTCCGGTGGCCTGGACGCTAGCGGACTCTCCCAAACTCTGTCTGAGCTCAATATCAGCAAAGCAGGTGAGTAAAGCTGAGTGTTATCTCTTCAGAAAGAACATGGAGTGTCATTAAAACACTGCAGTAATGTAATATGGCACTAAGAGGCAGGCTGGTCATGAATAATGCACCAGACGAGCTTGCTTTAGGCAAACTAGAGAGTTTAGAGGGCATGTTAGTGGCTTCCTGCACCAGTTTTTAGCTCAAGACAAACACGGATGTGCTTTATCACATATAGGCCTGTTAGCCGAAGGCATCCCTGTGAAAAAAGCATAGCAGCGACTGCTAAACAGCCTGCCGTGCCATAGGCCGTTGAGTATCCACTAGTTTTCATCATAACCATCTGGGTTTTTTTTTCTGTTTTTGTTTTCACTAACAAAGCTCTCTATGTTTTGCTCTCAGAGGCAGGGAATGATGAAGAGAAAAACCAAAGCTTGGCAGACTCCGATTCCAAGCAGGAAGAAGGCAAAGGGGAAGGTACATAACAGACTTCAGTGACAGAATCAGGAAGTACCCCCTCTAGTGGCTGATTTTAGAACTGAGCACGGAGGGGTTGACACTGAAAGTAGCAGAGCATCCCTCTCCGTTAACGATCCGGATGGAGGACACTTTGCTTTGAGGAAGCTACTGTGAAAGGCTGGGCCTTAAGAATCACAGCTACTTTAGCTGATGTAGGTATGATTTCTACTTAATAACTTCACTTTAGTTGTTTGGTGCTTAGGTGGGAATTTGGGTCAGAAGTAATGGCATTAGATTGGCGAAGACACTCTTGGGAGATCAGATGGATCACCGCATCGGATTCACCTATTAACTGCCAGAGTAGCGCAGCTAATACGCACTCAATGTTCAGTCATTTTATAGGTGTAGTGTTGTAATAGTAATATCAGATTTTGATATTAAATTGTGCTGTCTTTTGATATCATGTTGATATTCACATAATGTAAGTGCTGCACTTTTGTTAAACTGTCTATGATGGTCTTGCATGGCACTGCTCCTGATAGAATACCTGTGTGTAACTGTTCACATCCCGCAAGGGACTAATCATGTGTGATCCGAACATTTGCAGCGTGTGGTGCTTCATGATGAAAATTCTTCTTTTATTATGAACTCGAGCCTGACTTAAAGTCTGACTGACACTGCCTATTAACCCTTTTGACAATGTGTTCAATAGAGCTTGCCGTATCAAACCTCTGCCCATTTTTTGTCTTCCAGTCACTAGATCTACGTCCTCAATTTTGCATAAATATATTTGATGATATTTTCATCTATAGGTATGTAAATATTTGAATAAATTCAAGCAATCTTTGGGAAAAACCTGATGTTTCTTTTTTTAATATATATATATTTACATATATTTATTAATTATAATGTCTTTTTTGTTTGGTAAGTTATATTATATTATATTATATTATATTATATTATATTATCTTATATTATATTCACCAATAACCATATATATTCTCTGTACTAAGACAGTGACAGTGATGTCCCACTGGATGGCGCTGTTCACTCAAAAATCTCTTATATTTCAAGTGCAGCTCCACCTAATGAGTGATTGAAGCCAGTGCACAATCACATCGTCCATTTTGGAGTATTATATCTGTTCCTTTTTTATGTCAGTTATGTTTAATTACATTGTATATATTTAGGTGCCTATAGCTGTATAATATTTTAAAAATGGGATTGTTTTTGCTTTCCCTCCAATATATGGTAATATTTAGCAATGCAATTTCTTTTCCTGATTAAAATGGGTTTATTTATCCGCCATGACAGGAAGAAATGAATTTCAAGTGGGAAAACCTGTGGAAAGACCAACGTTTCCTTTCTTCGTCATTTGCCGTGTCATTTCTCTGTAAGTATTTTGAGACCCCCGAACCCTTTGGCAGAGCCGCTGACCTTTTCTGCCTTTTAAGTGGCAGAGCTGCACATTAATCATTAATCAGCTTACACCACACTGGAGTTCACAGTTCTCAGCCAATTTTCACTACCAACGAATCCATGTGGATTTTCTGAGAGATCCGTTATGTAATTGTGACCCCTGTGCATGAGCAATAGAGACATAAGGTGGTTTAAAGCCAGATGGGACCACAGCCTTAAAACTTTGATCACACTCTCCAGTTGTAATTTCAAATCTGTCAAGCATGTCTGTCCACTCAATCACACTCCACAGAGGTGGCGTCTGGTGGACCCTGTAGCTTGCTTTTGATTGGAAACAAAAGAGCAAAGGTGCATTTGTAGACCTAATCATGGGCCTGCGTGAATTATAATATCTGATTATGACAGAACATGAAGAAAAAATGTTCCAGTGTTTGTCTACAATGATTGAAAACTCCAAAGTTATCCTCAAAAATTAATTACGAAGACCTAATAGTAATGCATTTACAAATGAATACGAACTGCTGCTGAACTTGCACGAACTCTCTGTAACACATGAGCTGTTTATATTTTCATATACTGGTGTGAGAGAAGTGGGATGTGTTAGAACAAAACTCCTAAAGTTAGATTTGGACAGCGGCCCTGCTCTGGAGTGCAGAGTGAAAATTCAAATCTATGCGGAGCTATTATTCAGACGGAAGGTGTCTGTACGTGTGGGCCGGGCTGAACGGCTCAAGGGAGGGAAATTGAATCTGTGGTCTGGGAGCTCTGCTACTCTTAGTCTGCTGCCTCTGACAGTGATGGATTTTGTCCTGATGGGAGAGTGTCATACCATCATTTCTAATATCTCTCTTTCTTTTCACACGCATGCACACACACACACACACACACACACACAGTTACAAACACACTGTTGCTTAATATGTGAAAACCTAACTACAACACGCATTTAACACGCTTAAGTGTATAGTTCAGCCAAAAATGTAAATTCTCTAATCATTGACTCACCCTCTTGTCGTACCAAATCCATATGATTTTCTGTGAAGCATTAAAGGAGAATTTTTGAAGAATATCCTTCTGCTCTTTACCCTATGGGGACTGGTAAACACTAAAATAACAAAAAAGAACAATTAATGTGGTCCAGTAGACTCATGAAATATATTTCAATTCAAGTTTATTTGTATAGCACTTCTCACGATACAAATCATTGCAAAGCAACTTTACAGAAAATTACATTTCTACAATATTAAGTAGTAGCTCATCAGTGGTGACTGTCAGTTAATGTTCATGTGGCAGAAATGTATGGATAAAATCAATTAAAGAGTAAGACGTAATCAAAAAGACGATGAACACTATTTACAGGAATTATTATATGATGCAATCAAACTTATAGCAAGATTTGGTAGTTCTTTGTTGTTTCAGGGTTGGCATCATCTCTTCTAAGGTGTTGTGGATCCAGACTGAAGCTTGTGTAAATCCTAGTGCAAAAACAGCTAAACAAATAGAGATATAAATAGCGTAGCTGCTGTTCCAACCAAGCAAAATGTATTTGCTTAACCAAAGCTAAAGATCAATAATGAGCATTTGATCTTTGATATAACTGCAGTCCAGGATTCTGAGAAGCATTATTTGAATGCTTGGCCAAAGAGATGTGTCTGAACGCCGAACATTATCAGGAAGGCTACTCCAGAGTTTGGGAGCCAAATGTGAAAAAGCTGTACCTCCTTTAGTGGACTTTGCTTTCCTAGGTACTACTAAAAGTACAGAGTTTTGTGACCTCAGGGAGCAGGATGGATTGTAGTGTGATAGAAAACTAGTTAGGTACCCAGGAACTGAACCATTAAGGGCCTTATAGGTAAGTAATAATATTTTGTTACTGATACAGAACTTAATAGGTAGCCAGAGCAGAGACTGTAAAATTGGGGTAATATGATCATGATCATGATTCTTGACTACCTTTAGCTTGTTTATTGAAGATGCAGGACAACAACCTAGCAGTGCATTACAATAGTCCAGTCTAGAGGTCATGAAAGCATGAACTAGCTTTTCTGCATCAGAAACGGGTAACGTTTTGTAGCTTGGCAAAGTTTCTGAGATGGAAGAGTGCTGTTTTTGTAACATGGGAAATATGATTTTCAAAATACAAGTTGCTGTCTAATACCACCCCCAGTTGTTTTTGACTGTAGAGGAAGTCACAGTACATCCGTCTAGTTACACATTTTAATACAAGGGATTCTGTGGACTGTTTTTTTTGGTCCAATAAGTAATATCTCTGTCTTATCCGAATTTAACAGGAGAAAATTATTGGTCATCCAATCTTTAAAATTTTTAACATACTCTGTTAGCTTAGACAATTTAGAAGTTTCATCTGGTCTAGTTGAGATGTATATTTGAGTATCATCAGCATAACAGTGGAAACTAATGCCATATTTTTCTAATAATATTACAAAGGGGCAACATGTATATTGAAAATAGCAGAGGACCTTGGACAGATCCTTGTGGCACTCCATATTTTATTTGTGATAACTGAGATGGCTCCCCATTTTAATAAACACAGTCTAACCATATTATATCCTGCCCTTGAATACCCATATAGTTTTGTAATCGATCTACATACAGAATGAGTATGTCATGATCTACTGTGTCAAACGCAGCACTAAGATCAAGTAAAACTAGAAATGATATGAGCCTTGGTCAGACACAATAAGTAAGTCATTTGTAATTTTAACATGTGCAGTTTCTTTATAGCAGTTTTTGCTATGGTGCGGTGAATGAAGCTGAAGTAGACACTGTAGAATCTACATTTGTTATTGTATTTCTGATGTTATCTATTTTATCAGTGAAGAAATTCATTAAGTGATTACTATTAAACTGGAGGGAATATTAAGATCGGTTGACGTCAGGTTATTTCCACGGTGCTAAATAAAAACCTTGGATTGCTTTGGTTATTTTCTATGAGTTTGTGGATTTGATCAGCCATTGCAGCTTTTAGAGCTGTCTATTGCTGGACATCTCTAAAAACTTACAAGTTAGTTTTTCTCCAATTGTGCTCAAGACTACAAGTTTCTCTTTTGAGAAAATGGGTATTACTGATATACCATGGCACAGCATGTTTTTCTCTAACCTTTTTCGATTTGATGGGGGCAACAGCTTCTAATGTATTAGAGAAGATGGTGCCCATGTTGCAGTAAAATCAGTCCCATGTGATATAATTAATCTAGCATATGATTAAAACGTTGAGTTGGCTGGTAAGGTTTTTCTTCATTAATGCATCATTTGTATTATCAACGTGAATGTTAAAATCTCAGACAATTAGCACTTTATCAAAGGTAACCAATAGGTCTGAGAGGAAATCTGGAAATTCTTTTAGGCTTTAAAAAACTAAAAAAAGAAAAAATAATTTTTGAAGAACTAACATCACTTAAACTACAAATAAAAAATTATTAAAACTACAGTCTATAAACATACATGAAAACGGGAAATATAAAAATAAAAATGGATCCAAAAAAAAAAAAAAAACTATAATAATATCTGAATGATACTTAAATAAAACAGGCACCAAGATTATTCTTTATAAAAAATTTGTTTGGATTTGGAGTAGTATGAGGGTGAGTAAATGATGAAGAAATTTTATAATATTAAATATGAACTATAAATCTGAACAACAAAAAAGTATGAACAAAAAATTATTGAAAGTTGCATAAGACAAAAAGGAAAACACTAATTAAAAAAAAAATTAGAGAGCCATATTATTTTCATCAGGCTTACATGATCATAATAATTCATATTAAAACTAAATCAATGAACTTGAACAATTGTAGATAGGTGTATAGACAAAAGCTAATGAAGAAGAAAAAACACACCAATCAAAAAATCCCAGCGACATTTACAATAACCTCCATCAGGCTTCCATGATCTAAATATTAAATATTATAAATATATAAATATATTTGATCATTTCTATAATCAACTCTTAATAAAGAAATTTAAAGCTTTTATGCTCACAAAAAATGACAATACCCTCAAATCCAAGTAAATAAATTCATTTGCTGCTTAATTATTAATCAATTATTTTTCAAAACTTGGCAAAGCAGGTGATTTAAATCAGATGAACTTGTGCCCACCTGGCCTCCTCGTGTCGACACCCACGGCGTGTCATTCACACAGGAAGTGATATTGGCTGTCCTGTCGCTGCTTGTTAACAGCTGGTTCACTAATGATCCTCTGCCTGTCGGCTCGCGGTGCAGCGTGGAGGGAGAGCCGCAAGCAGCGCCCTCATCAGTCCTGTCGGCCCGTCTCAGCACACCGCCTGCGGGGAAAAGACCCTCGGCACTGCACGCCGGTGAGCTGCAGGTCTCACGTCATGATCTAGCAGATCAAGGGTGATTGTAATTAGACAGTGACATCGGCTGGCAGTGGGATGCTTGTAATGAGGGCCATGGGGTGGTCTTATGTAGAGACAGAGTGTGTGTGAGAGAGAAGCGGAGATATCATGCATTTATGTTTTATAAGGATTACCGGCAAAGGTCAGGCTGGAGTCTTGCTGGTGCTCAACAGCTATATAGAGAACAGAGTGCTAAACAAAAGGCGGACAGAGAAACTCAGGAGGAGACAGCTTGACTCTGCCACGCTACAGCCTCTGACAGGCAGGACTGACTGCTTGTCTCTGAGCATATGGGTGTGAGGCCAAGAGGTACAGTATTGGTTTGAAGTAGGGAGGCCAAACTTTGCCAGGCTTTAACAGTACAGCACTCTGAAAATTAATTAATAAGCTCTACATAGAGTCATATATACATTTCTGGCAGTGAATTATTAAATGAAGCATTTTTTTCCCCAAATAGTAGCTTTGGGGTAAAGTGGGCCACATGCTTCATGTGTAAGCCACTAAAAGCAATCTCTTTCTACTTTTCATTGTAGAAAGTAATGTTACAAACAATTATACAATTGTAAAATGTTATACAAAAACAAAACACAAATATCGGAAATATTAAACATTCTACAACTTGTTAATTCATTCCCAAAATTAAAAAAAGTAGCAAAATTCATTTCAAAATATAATATGCAAAATGACAATGCAATATGTAAAATGGCAAAGTATTTCTGTATTTAAATGTACATTTTCCCATACATATGTGCAACATTTAATGCAAAATTAAAAAAATAAAATTTCAATTATATTTAAATTTGCCATTTTCTACACTAGTTTTAATATGTAAATTAAAAACATATTTTAAGGCATTATAAGTTGCAAAATTAAAATGAAATTTTGATTAGATATGTTCAACATGTCCAAGCAAAAACTGTAGCAAAATTATCATTTACATGCCATTTTTCCTAAATGCATGTAGACTTACAGGTAGGACACTTGAGATTGCATTTTCTTTGTGACACCGTGAGATAACTGTAGCAAAATGTAGTGTGAATTTCAAAATGCATTCTGAGTCAAATGTGCAGCAAAATGGTTGCATTTTCATTAAAACCCTGTGATCAGTCTAGACTAATGTGGATTTGAAAATGCATTCCGAGCAGATCATGCCCCCAAACTGTCAATCATTATATCAACAAGATGCACAACAAGTCAATATTCACCATTAACCAAACGCTTTTCACCTGCCTCAACATCTCACTGTTTTACATTGCCATTGATGCACATAAGCAGACAGTGCAATTCTACACTTTTACCTATTTGCTACCAAACATTATTCTTCTCCTAAAATGGATTGCGTGTCCCCAAGCACCTAAGCGTTGCAGGTGCATTGCACATCTCACTCTGCACGCCGAATGTAAGCAAATTTGCAGCGGACAACTGTCATGTCCAGTGTAGCCGCGTTGTCAGGTGGCGAGTAAATAAGTGCAGAATTGCAATGTTTGCTTCTGTGCATCAATTGTAATGTAAACAGTGAGATGTTGAGGCAGGTGAAAACCGTTTGTTTAGTGGGGAGTACTGACCTATTGTGCATCTTGTTGCTGAGCCCCGCCTTGATATTCAAATTTTTGAATGGGATTGTGTGTGTCATGCTTGATTTATATTTAAGTTTTCATGTTACTGCAAACTAATGCTGCAGCATTCTCATTTCTGTGCATAGGAGACATACAGTAGAGTTTACCCAAATATGAAAATTGAGTTTACTCATCCATGTTGTTCCAAACCTGTGTGAATTTCAATGTACTTTAATACAAAAGATGCTATTTTGCATATTTTTTTTCAAAATAATACAAAACAACATTGGTCCCCACTGACTTTCTTTGCATAGATAAAATATTCTTTTCATTTTTGTGCCAACAGTCCCTTTTAGCTAAAAGAGCACATTGTCATTGATACATCAGTCACAAACAGTGAAATCGGTGCCTAATAATGCACTTCCATTGTTTGTTTATTTATGTTTTTCACACATTTCCTGTCCGAGACAGATAGAGTGACCCATCGGCTTGTACACAACACCCAGTATTAAAGAGCAGACACTGTACAGGACTTAAATGTGTGTCTCAGCTGGCTGTGATATATCAGTCTCTTCAAAGTACAGACCATGCTGTACACTCGCACAAATACATACATTGTCTAAGCCTTCCACCTCACAGATTACAATATTATTTCCTGGCAGATTGCGAAATGATTCATATTTATTACCGCTTAATATAACAATTTTTCTTATTTATCTGTCAGCTGGAGCCAAAATACATAAATCAAATATATAGGGATGCAGACTGTAACAATATGTAATTACCACAGTGTCTGGGCCCTCTCCCAATAAACACAATTACAGTGACGCATATTGCTCATATTGGGTCAGATTTTACAGGGCGGCAGGCTTTTATGATTCTCACACAGTCTCTACGTGTTTATGTGTTGCAGTGTCTCAGAGTGACCGATGCATCGGCTCTTGTTGTACTCTTTCCTAACAGAATCCAGAGCAAAAGTGCTGCAGCGTTCGGTGGATTCAAACTAACGGTGCTTTGGATTATTACGAATTTTAATGTGAACTGGATGAAGCATATGTGTGATTTGCATCTGGGTATTGCAAAAAGTGTTCAATCTCAAGCAAAACCAACTAAATAATAAGACAAGACTGAACCGATAATTAATAATTTTTAGTGTAGTTTTCAAATTTAGACTCTAATTGTCAGCTTCTCTGTCTTTTATAATAATGTTTTATTTCTTTATCAAGCACCATTTTCTCTGTAAGAAATTAACCAAAAATGTTAATATTCACCCTCATATTGTATTGAATTCATGATTTTCTGTGAAATACAAAAGGAGAATTTTGAAAGAATATCCTGCTGCTGTTTTCCATATAATGAAAGTGGATGGGGACTAGAGCTGTTGAGCACAAAACTGACAAAAAAGCACAATAAAAGTGGTCCAGTAGACTCATGCAATATATTTCAAGTCTTCTCAAGCCGTTTAAAAAACATTTTCAGAGGAATGGACGATTTTGAAGCTTACCCCATTTATTTCCATTAAAAAAGAAGAGTGCCCAAGACATCTATAAAAGTTCAACTGAACTGTTCCTTTCCGGTTTTTAATTAACATGAGGGTGAGAAACTAAAAGAAACATTTTCGAAAATGTCAATATTAACAATAAATTCATGAACCCGAAAAATCATATACAGCTATGTGTCCAAAACAAAAGCATTATTCAAATGAATGAATGAATGAATGTGTAGATAGATACTGGCCATGTTTCAGTCATACAAACAGAAATTGAAAATTTGTTGAGCAACTTTCAGTCCCCTACTAAATAATAAATAAGACAGGGCTGAACTAGTTCAATCCGCAGCTTCTCTACCTTTATTCTTATGTCTAGTTTATTCATCAAGCACCAGTCGATCTCAGAGCTTTTACTTTGTTAAAAAATAAAAATCCCCAAAGGGACTTTCTGATCCTGTATGTACAAACATGTTCTGCCTCATCTCCAACTCTCTATTCACTGCAGCCAATAACGCATCAACTAATAAACGCGGCTCTATTGACAGAGATAACACAATGCGGTTGCCTTTGGCCTCTTTTTAAAACATACAAATAAACAATTAAATCAGGGATCCTCCTGTGGAACTCCGAAGAATATGTTCCCATGTTGAATAATGAGCAACTCTGTGCTGTAATATGAGGCAGCTGGTGACTTATGAAACAGATATATTGCTGCAGCTCCAGTTTTTGCTTTCAGGAGACTGAAGGGCATTTCATGCTATTAACCTCCGGTCTGGGAGAAAATTCAGCTGGGTGTGTGATTGAAATGCTTCTCATGGCAAGGGCCTTGTAGCGAGGTCCCTGATTGTTTGCCTTGTTCATTTCTGTAATTCTCTTCATCATGGGGCTCTCAGAGAATCTATTAAAAGCACATGGCTATATTTTTAAAGGTTAAGCTCAGCTTTTCAGCCTCACCAATCAAGCAAGATGAGCTTTAGATGAAAAACAGCCATTATTCGGAGGTTAGCTGCTTCTCAGGGTAGTCGCTCCCTTTGGGCTTCGGCGTATTGTTTCAGTCCATGGGAAGACGGCTATATTTATGGTTCAAAATTTGCGACTTAAACCATTGTGAAAACATTATGTATAAACACATTTCTAGTAAATACAGTACGTCAAGTGTTTGCTGTTGAAGTGGCTGTTTTCTAACTATGAAACTGAATCCTGGGTCTTTTAAAAACTGTACACAGGCAAATCTGATTTACCTGAATGAAGATGCAGTATCACATAACAACAGTAGGGAGCGATGTTGCATAACTAAACTGACACAAATACTCATAATGTCCCTCGGTGCTCCCTCTTGTTGATGAATTAAAAGCCTTCAGCATATTTTTGCCTTGTTTTGCCCAAATATGTTGTTGATAATATATCATAATAATATTCTATATAATAATAAGATTTAACTAATGCATTCTATAAATTATAAATATATATATATATATATATATATATATATATATATATATATATATATATATATAAATATATATATATATATATATATATATGTGTGTGTGTGTGTGTGTGTGTGTGTGTGTGTGTGTGTGTGTGTGTGTGTGTGTGTGTGTGTGTGTGTGTGTGGCGATGCATTCTAAACAGTGACATTAAATTACATCTCACTCTTCTTCTGTTTCACTTTCCCCTGCTCTAACTTGCCTTTTTATTACTTCTGTACCCTTAAGTACATATTTGTGAAGTTTGTGGTTATTTTTGCTACATCAGGGTTTAATTAACGTCAGGGTGAAAGAGGTACATCGTCCGTAAAATTAAACGAATGAACAGCAAAATAATATGCGGTTAGCTTCAAGTTTACAAGTCTTCAATGCATTCAGTAAGAGCACTACTAAAACTTTGATAGTGTCTAATTTTGACTATTGAAAGGTACATATTTTATATTTGTCTGTTAAACCTATGACACATCTATAATTCTGATATTTTACATTGCCAACCTCAACCAGACACAGATTTCCAATAATACACCGCACCGCTCCTGATTGCTGCTGGAAAAGTCTTCGTGTTTATAAGGAAAATCCATCTCTTTTCAGGAATTTGTTTTCAACCACACACATTACAATAATTGGTTGCTTTTTAAAGAGAAACTTGATCCGGTGTGTGTGTGTGCGCATAATTATACAGCTTTGGGTTTCTCTCTAGAAGAATTTTCTTCCCCGTCTTCTCCTCTCATGTACTCGGTCACAAACCCAGCTCCCTTTAAATGTGATGCGGCACACCCACATAAACACACAAACTCACACACACTCAGCCAGACACTAATCAATGTAACCACAGTGAGGCTGATTGGTTTACAGACACATGTTTAGAGACCAGCCTCCACACATCTCAGTATGTCTTATTGGCCAACAGTATTTCGTTTGTTTGGACAGCTAGCAATCCTGGCTAACCACTGCTAATTAGACTCCATAAAGCTGTACTGGAACAAACAGTGCATGCTAACTGAGCTTTAAATCAACACTTGCGGTATGCCGAAAGGGACATAAATTACATTTTAATTGCTTCAACTAATTCCACAAGGAACATGTTTGCTGAGATCAGAATGATCATAATTAAAAATGCTCCGTTTCATTTCATTTCTCATCCCCTTTTTTTGTACCGTCATGCGGGGTAAATGAGAACTGATGAAATATCCCTCTCATTAAACCCTCTTTCTATGTTTCTTGATGAAGTGTAAGGTAAGATTAAATTTCTTTATGAGAATTATGAAATAAACCTACTTAACCATGTGTAGACCAATTTACAGGCATTGGGGCTAAGGCGATATGCGGTTATCATCTGTGAGCACACCATGACAGTTAGATCTTTTAAATCTTGAAAAGTTAGCAAAACTTTAAATTGAAAAAAATAGGCAAAACTTTGCATAAAATGAACCGACAAGCTCTAAAAAGGATAAAAGCACCATTAATTAGTCTTTACGACTCTTTTTATTCACTGAAAATCTTACTCTAAATGAAGTCTGAGTCAAATAACGGCGTCAGGCTTTCTGATACTAAACTAGGATTGATTCTCAGTGAAAAAAGAATTGGTCTAAGATCCACTTTGAAACAATTTTTCACACAGAAAATAAGCAAATAACTTACTGAATTAAACCTTAAATTTTG
The DNA here is from genome assembly GCF_003368295.1 of Carassius auratus. NCBI lineage: Eukaryota > Metazoa > Chordata > Actinopteri > Cypriniformes > Cyprinidae > Carassius > Carassius auratus. The sequence goes on from NC_039266.1 coordinate 1,420,418, forward strand.
ACTTAAATTGTAATTACTTGGAAAACACACTCCAAAAATCAAGTAAATTTACAATTTTGAAAACAACAACAATACACCTGTGTATATATATATATATATATATATATATATATATATATATATATATATATATATATATATATATATATATATATATATATATATATATATATATATATGAATATAAAATTTTTTTTTACAGTAAAAATTCTTTCAGAATTGTGAAGTTGCTTTATCATGACTGAAATATGTTGTTTACGATGTTAGTAAATTATAAAAAAAAAAATCCATTTTGCATGAACTGTCCCTTTAAATTGGCTCAAGCTCTTATGGAAGCCCAGAGGCTGGAAAATCTGATAAGCACGATGAGTGTTCCAGATACTTTAAATGTCTTTATTGAGACACCGTATTACAGTGCATTTGTCTATTCTGTCTGGAATCACACCGAACCACATGGAGCATGCTGGAACCATTACATATCTAAATTTACAACACCCGTTCTAGTCCAAGGCCATATTTTGTAAGCTATCTATCCATAGAGCTGCCTACAAACTCAGTTAACATACCAAAACATTCACACAAGCTCTTTATTGACAACATATCCACACATAAACAAACAGCAATTCACACCACTTTACACAGACTTCACTGTTGTCTGAACACATGCAGGCTATGATATTTTTCCTGTGCCAGTGGTATTCATCTGTAACTAATATGCAGAGAGAATTTTTACTGGCTGGCTCACACGGCCAGTTGTTTTCCATTTGTAGAAAAGGCAATGCGTCTTTTTCGTTTCCCACCCATTTGTCAACTTTTGAACGCACATCTCTCATCACAGTTTGTTAATTGTTCCACATGTTACGGCTGAGCCAGCGAAAGCGCACACATGCCTCGGCCCAACAACCTACACTGAGCCATGAATGCGGCTGCTGACTCGGTATATTTAGGTGGAGCGCGGTACACAGCTGTCCCGAAGCACGGAGCTGGCGTGTTTCACAGGGATCGGCTGCAGCGGGTGACTGTGGGGAGTATGAACATGATGGGAGGTCTCCGAAAGGTCAGGAGAGGAAGAGGCCTCTGTCATGTGCTGCCGTCAGCTCTCTTTTTTTGCTCAGTTTCACAGAGACTTGGTCATGAAATTGAGTTAGCGAGAAAACATGACAGATAAAGACAGACAGACAGACAGACACAGACAGACAGACAGACACAGACAGACAGATAGACAGATAGATAGATAGATAGATAGATAGATAGATAGATAGATAGATAGATAGATAGATAGATAGATAGATAGATAGATAGATAGATAGATAGATAGATAGATAGATAGAGTAGAAGCAATGATAGCAAGAACAACAGAGCAGAGACACTTGGCTGGATAGATGATAGACAGTACGATGTTCTAATTATAAATCTAACTTTTGTACAGAAAGACAGACAGACAGACAGACAGACTAATAGATAGGAAGACAGACAAATGCAATAACAGATAAACAGACAGAACGATAGATAGACGAACAGACAGACAGAAGACAAACAGACAGACAGACAGAAGACAGACAGACAGGAAGACAGAAGACAGACAGACAGGAGACAGACAAACAGACATACAGACATACAGACAGACAGAAGACAGACAGAAGACAGATAGACAGAAGACAGACAGACAGATAGAAGACAGACAGACAGACAGACAGACAGAAGACAGACAGACAGACAGACAGACAGAAGACAGATAGACAGACAGACAGACAGATAGAAGACAGACAGACAGAAGACAGACAGACTGAAGACAGACAGACAGATAGACAGAAGACAGACAGACAGACAGACAGACAGAAGACAGACAGACAGACAGACAGACAGACAGACAGACAGACAGACAGATAGATAGATAGATAGATAGATAGATAGATAGATAGATAGATAGATAGATACAAAAATATATAGGATGATAAATAAGAAAAAATGATAGAAAGACAGACAGAACGATAGATGGATGGACATGCGGATTGTTAGACATAGACCGACTGACATTAATAGAAAGACAAACAGATGCAATGACATATAGATGATTAGAAAGAAAGAAAGAAAAAATAAAGAAAGGGAGAGAGAGAGAGAGAGAGAGCAATTAAATGTGAATGGGCTCAGCTGTTTGCAGGCTCTGTTCAGATGACAGTAAATTGAAGATAATACAGAATTGAAGTGGGTTTGACGACTCTTCAATGGCTTCCAGAGACTGTATGGGTTCACAGGCACGAGGACTGATGTGCATCTTAACTCGCCCTGACCATCAATCCTAATGACACACATCAGCATCTGACGCTCACGTGTGTTTGGGAGTCACACTTTAAGCAAAACACACCAGGAGCTCCATGAGTCTGAGAGGGTCCATGTCTCACCTCACAAACTTATCATATTTTTTATTTGGGTTAAAGAGCTAAACTAAGGCACAAGCTTAAAACCTAATTAATGCTCAGTGCAGAGATCATTAGCACACTGCATTCCAGAAGAGAAAAGTTCTGATTTGGGTGCTCGTGTTTCGCTAATTCCCTCTTGACAGTGCTGTGGCACTTGTGCTTAGGAATGTGGAGAAGATTACACATTGCTTTTAATTATGGCAGCTCGTTTGCATATCTTTCTAAATCATAATATATGGTAATGAGCATTTTCCTTGCATTGAGAGTCCCAGGCAGCAAATGTGCCCTAAAAATGTCTGTAAATATTAGTTTTCCTGTCAGCTCAAAGAAATTCTCTTGAAATGGTTTTAAATAGCATCGCTTCTATTTATTCTCCAGAAGAAATTTAAATGCACTGCAATTAAAATAAACATTAATTAGCATGTGCGGTCTTAAACATCCTGAAACTTTAGTTAGAGGGACATACAAATCAGTTACAGTTCTGAAATTTGACACAGGGTTTTTGGAAAAGGCTGCCCTGTTCTCAGAAAATTAGAAAATATTCCACTAAAAAGAATGAAGTGGTGAGAGACGTGGCAGACGGCTTGAGGATTAACTATTCCTTTAGGCATGCATGAGACAATAAACCATCTAACAAAATGCATCTGGACACATCTTAACAACTTGATTATTGTTGCACATTTTTGCTGAAATATTTTTTGTCCAGTTTTTAATTTTATTTTTTTTCCATACATTGAAAGATCACAGTCCCTATATATTAATTTACTTTCATTGTATTGAGAATATCAATGTGAACGTCCTTCAAACCTTCTCCTCTCCAAGAAATAAAAAATGTCATACAGATGAGAAAATAATGACAGAACTTAATTTCACTTTAAAAAAGCACAAAGTATCACTACCCTGCTCTTAATAGAACCAACTAATAGAAGACAAATGCACTAAAGCTAAATACCAAGCCTGAATCTATATGAAAACATCGTAGATATTGAAATCACTTTGTGACTCTCCATGGAGCGCACATCTTTTATTGAGCCATGCGTGCAAAGATCATTTGATCCTTTCAATGAGTCCAGGATCAGAAAACATACTTAGACCCTCATAAATTATTTGATTCTCGAAAGGGCCTAAGAGCTGAGAAAGCCTCAGTTGAGGTAAAATTCAAAGAAACCAGGCAATCGGCAGATAGATGCTCCTTGTAATGCGTATCAAGTGCGTCAATCTCTGGAAGATGCTCTCAGTCTAAAGAGGGAGCAGAAGACGTTTGTGCTCTGCGGGCAAGACAATGTGTTGACCCATAAACAAAGCAAGTGATCAGATGGAAGCACTTGTGTGGAGAAATAGCAGGGCTTTCAAACAGGACCGTAATCTGTATCTGACCGAAGGGAAGAGTGAGGGAGGTTTTAATTTACTCCGGTACATGAGAGAAGGAAGCCGTCCGAGCACATCAGAATGGGATTTTACACTCAAGTACACTCTGGACTCCTGCTTTTTACTTTTTCTTCTTCTTCTTCAAACAGAGCTGATAGAACAGAGCGACCCTCTTGTTCTCGGTGGCACTGTGGATCTCACGATCCATCTGTTCAGTCATTGTAAGTAAAAGCACTGAAGGATGGGAAGATGAAGATGAGAGGGAGAAAAAATAAAGAGGACTGGTTAATACCCCCCCCCCCCCATAACACAAACACACACACAGAATTTTTTTTTATTTTTATAATTCTTAGGACTTACTTATAAAATGGGCATTTTATGATAGGATAGCTTATGAAGCAGATCTATTAATTTATTCAAAAAATATTCATACATACAATGACCCAAATACACATCTTCTATGTGTTTCATTTCCAAATTAAAATTAATTGTAATATTTTTTAAAGGGTGGGTGTAACATTAAATAGGGGGGTATAACTGTCCTGATATATAATACATTTCAATTTTATATTATAAATAGGATACAAAAATATAACTTCATTACTGTCCATCTTGATGTTAATGGACATTGTTTTTCTAAGAACTCCCACTGTTCCACTCAAGACCATATGGAAAACATTGTTAACATTATATTATATTTTATTTATTTATTTATAAATGTATTTAATCACTGATTAACATGTGTACAATCACATGGTGCATACACACCCACACACATCATTTTAACATAATTATTTATTTAATTAATTCATTTATATATATTTTTTAAATCAATGATCAAGATGTGTTGTGTACACTCACTTATAAGTGTAAGAAAAACATTTAATTACTTTTCCATCTAGATGTTAATGGACGTTATTTTTCTAAGAACTCCCACTTAATGTTCCGCTCAAACCCATATGGAAAACACTGTTTACATTTTTCTTGCAAAACCTAAAAGGATCTCATAACTGGAACTGCACTAATGAATTCATGAGTTTCTGTAGGGCCTTAATAGAAGTACAACTGGGACGAAAAGCAGTAATTGCGGAAAATATTGGCCGAACACACTTCATCATTACCAGCGTGCTCACCTCATTTCACAGTGGTCTTGCAGGTTTGATTGGATGTGTATATTACCTTATCTAAAGACTTATCCACTGTATCAGCGCTGACCAATCACGTATCTTTAAAATGAGATAAGACTGCACAAGAAAATGCACAGTCTGCTGGTGACTGCAGGTAGGGTGTTAAGTTAGTAGTGATACAACATAAGGGAGGACCTATAAGCTGTGTCAGCCTATAAAGAGAGCCCTGCTGTTTATTTCAGTGTGCTCAGGGCCTGTTGAGCCCCTACTGTAGCGTGGAGGAGAACATTGATTTTACTGTCAGGCAAAAGCACTTACTTCCGGTGCCAGGTAGACCTAAACTAGAGTAAGATAAGATATCTGCTCTGAAGCTGTTGGTCTGAACACAGTGAATGGATACAATTCAGTTTATATTTAGTCATTTAGCAGACGCTTTTATCCAAAGTGACTTACAAATGAGGACATTGGAAGCAATCAAACACTGGAAGCTTGAACAAGGAGTTGTGCGGGATGTTTCGAAAGAAAGTTCCTGATCTTCTTAATGTCGAATAAAGCAAATCTGCTGGACCGTACAGTTTTAGCATTGTGATCTGAGAAAGTTAGCTGATCATCAATCATAACTCCAAGGTTTCTTGCTGTTTCTGAAGGAGTAATGGTTGATGTGCCTAACTTGATGGTGAAATTGTGATGGAACAAGCAGTTCTGTCTTGGCTAGGTTGAGTTGAAGGTGATGGTCCTTCATCCAGTAAGAAATGTCTGTTAGACAAGCTGAGATGCGAGCAGCTACCGTCGGATCATCAAGATGGAATGAGAGGTAGAGTTGAGTGTCATCAACATAGCAGTGGTATGAAAAGCCATGTTTCTGAATGACAGAACCTAATGATGCCATGTAGACAGAGAAGAGAAGTGGTCCAAGAACATAGCCCTGAGGCACCCCAGTAGTGAGATGTTGCGACTTGGACACCTCAACTTGGAGAGCTTTTGTCTGCCACAGTAATAGGTAATAATAATAGCTTTTCATAGTCATTACTGATACATATTTACTGATATGTATTTAGGATTTGTTAATATATTTTACATCACAATACATCAATTATTCTCCACATTCTGTATATTATTGTTTCTCCTCCATGCCCCGCCATTCTGAAATGCGTTGTGTTTTTACAAAACTCATAGTTCTGAAAAGCAAGGCGTGCTTTGATTGGCCTGCTATCCAGCGAGTTGTGATTGGATGAATGCTTCAAGCGTGTGATGGAAATGTTACACCCCTCACCATAATGTTATGGCGTGTACTGATCAGAACACTGGCACACAGGACAAAAACATTAAAACCCATTAAAAACGAGGCATTTGTTGCATCCAGTTGGGACATAATTACTGTTCATAATGACTTAAGCCCTATTCGGACGGGACTAGTTTTACAGGGGGTCGTTAGAGAAATCTGCGTTTCACAGACGACCTTGGTGATTTTAATCCCGTCCGAATCTGCCAAGTCTGTGTTTTTCTCACACAACCTCTGTGATAATTCCAGAGCAAATTACCTAATGTTTTTCAGGAAAATCAGTGATCCTCTGAGAAAACTAATCCAGTCCGAATGCGAATGTCTGTAATTGCCGGTGATATTTTATTTCACAACGCGTTTGCTTGAGTGTTTTGGCCAACGTGAATTACCGTAGATGCTCTTACCGTGCACATGTTGCCCTACCGGCAAAGAAATAATAATAAAAAAAAATAATACAAATAATAAAATCAAGAGCAAGGTCACGTAAACTGTTAATACCGGCTATTGTAATATTAGCATCTGGTAAGATTACTCACATTCATTTATGCACTCATAATGTTACGTAATGTTTTAATTACATATGTACCTTTATGAAAATTAAATCCCGTCCGAATTGGTACATGAAAATCGCAGACTTCAGGTGGTAAGAATTGAAACTCAAATGTAGTTTAGAAAACTAGGCCCGTCCGAATAGGGCTTTATACTGTCTTTTTACATGTTGTGTTGTGTTTTTTGCAGTTTCATTTCAGTTTTTGAAAAATTTTAATGTTTTTAGAACATTAAAGCACGTCAGCATATTCCGTTACACCAGATACACAAAATAATGATCTTTAAAATAGCACCATATGGCCCCTTTAATATCAATAGAGAGCACTTGCCTTCTAGAAACATTTAGAATCAAGTCTATATGACAGAGTTAAGGAAAAAGAAACTGCAAACAGAATATATACCTTTTGAACCCAACTATACTTGTAATTGCCTCTTTGTATACATATTGATTTTAGTGACTTAGAAGTACTATTCACCCAAAAATGAATTTACTTTTAGGCTTGACGCTTTCATTCCAAACCTGTATGGCTTTCATTCTTCTATGGAACACAAATGAAGATATTTTGCTGAATGATGGGAACTTTCAATGCATGGACAAAGAAAGACAAACTAAGACATTTTTCAAAATGTAATCTTTTGAGTGTTACAGAAGGAACATATGCATACATGTATGGATAAATGATTTAATCTCAGGTTGCCCTGACATATGTGAACTTTGTTCTTGACAACTTAATATTTTGTCCCATTTCTTTTATTTAGTCTGCTTTGTTACAGAATTCCTGTAACTCAAATAATAGTGTGCAGCGCTTGTGATGTGAAGGTCATGGGCTCTTTCCCAGAGAATAAAATGTGTACCTTGAATGCAATATATGTTGCTTTCGATAAAAGCGACTGCTATATATGCATATATAAATATATATTTTGTGAACTTACCACACCTGTATCAAATGATTCAGAACTTTAGCCATATTGTAAGGGTTTATAACGACGCTAGAGAGATGAAGGCCAGTTTACATGTCTGTGTGTGTGTGTGTGTGTGTGTTTATGTATGCGTGTATCTGTGTGTGTCAAGGCCAAGCTCATTAAGGGCCAGCAAGCCTGTGTTGTAAAGGTCTGGCCACAGCTTGGCCATGGCACCGCTATCTCTCAGCAGACTGTGTTTGCTAGACCACACTTTTTTTTTTAATGGATCTGTTAATAAGCCAAGCACTTCATCAGCCCGCCTGAGGCTATAATGGTGTCCCACCAACACACTGCTTTCATTTTCGCCTTTCATCAAACATGCTTTCCTTCCCCTTTGCTGCTTCTCTCCCTCCTCCCACTACTTTCCATTTCAAATGGGCAAAGAAACAAACCTTGGACCCTTTTGGTCTGAAAACCAGCATATTTTTAAAAACACCTCAACTCAACACAACAGCAGATGAAATCTCAGCTGGGAATTCAGGAAAGGGCAAACATACACACACATCTAAATACCGGTTTCAATGTTCTTCCTGTCTATGTTGTAGTATTTTTTAAGCATAGAATCTTTATAAGAGTCATGTTGTATAAAAAGAAAATCAATGCTAAACAATATTTCTATATGTTATCTGGTATGCATCATATACCATAAATACAGTAATATAAATATTCCTATTTATTTGCTGGGATTAATTTTGCCAAATGCAGTCTTTAGATAGATAGATAGATAGATAGATAGATAGATAGATAGATAGATAGATAGATAGACAGACAGACAGACAGACAGACAGACAGACAGACAGATAGATAGATAGATAGATAGATAGATAGATAGATAGATAGATAAATAGATAGATACTGTAGATAGGAGTAAACAAGCAAACAGGATGTTGTGACACTAAACGTACTCTTTTCTCATCTAAATGAAAAGATTTTGTCTCTTCAGAGAAAGTGACCATGGATTGACGAACACAGGCATGTTGGAGCTCCAACCCCTTCTTGAATAGAGATGGTTAAGTGGTTACATGAGAGAAAGGGAAAGGTATTCCTTTTCATTTCCCCCTTCATTTTCACTAAAATGTGAGGGAAGCTCAGAGGTCAGAAAACATTTTGTGCACCAAATATACTCCACCACACTTTAGCAGTATTTACAGTGCTGTGTGTTTCACTTTTTTTTTTTTTTTTAAATCAGATTGTCATGATTCTGCCCTCGTGTCCTTGATTTTTCCTAGTCTTGAGGCAGGATCATGGCAGACCCGTGTTTTGTGTACAAGCACATGGCCTTGTCTTTGGGCCATGTGCTTGTGTTGTCTCGTTCCCTTGCCCCGCCCCCCTTGTTATCCTAGTCGTGTCGTGATTGTCCTATCTGTGTCACCTGTCGTGTCTTAATTGTTCCCCCTATTTAGATCTCCTAGTGTGCTCTGTCTTGCGTCAGTTCATTGTGATTTGTGATTGTTCCTCACCTGTGATTATACCCTGGTAACCCCTTTGAGATATTGTGTCCTGTATAACCGTGAGTGTTTACTTGTAGTTAGTGTTCTCTAGTTTTGAGTCTTTGTTTATCTTGTCTAATCAGTCCTGTTTAGTTATTTTTGTATCTGCCCTAGTCCTTGTTTTCCCCCTCGTGGGTTTTGTTTTCCCCTTTTGTATTAATAAATCCTGTGTGTAACCCGATCCCTGTCTGCACTTGAGTTCCTCCCTTGCAAACCCTGACACAGATAGCTGTGGTTACAGACACATTTTGCCATTACTGAAACAATTGGTCATGTTAATACACCTCAGTCACATGTGTTGTTTTGCTTAATTTTAATAATGATATAACTGTGGTTGATCAACCAGATCTTCAATCAAAAATACTCTGTATGCTTATAAGAACAAAACTAATAGAAAAGTCATAGTTTTGAAACTGACAAAGCACTACACCTTATATTTTTTTTATCCAAAGATTGAATAAACACTATAAATTAATATACAGAGTTACTTACATTTTATACATAGCGTTGACAGTTACATTGTCCATTATGTTCCACGAATGTAAATACATAACATAACCATAGCTGAATCAACTGTTGCCAGTGTATGGTTCCTGAACGAATCAGTGTTTTGAACAAATCTTTCAATCGTTTGTGATTCATTGACTCCTCATAAAGACAGTCATTTAGCATCACCTAGTAGCTCATCAATGCAACTTGCACAACTTAGGTACATAACCTGTCTCAAACAATTAAAATCAAGGATCATAAACTTTCTAAACTGTGTAATGTGAAATGTGATCTGTGAAACAACTGGACAACTGAAAAGCTACCAAAATGTGCAATTTCACACATTACAATAAATCATGACAAACACGTTCTTCAAATGAGGAACACCATTCTAAACAAGTGAAACAACAACAACAAAACATTGTTCTTATTTTTCATGTTTTACTGAGACCATTTGATGAGTTGTCCCCAGTGAACCCAGAAGGTGAAAGACTTAGATCCATCTCCACTTGTGATTGCACTACATAATGATGTTTAATTTATACTTCCACTTGGGAGTCCAATGGGCCCCTGTCAGTCCCTCTAATGCAGCACTCTGTCAGAGGCCAAACACCACATCAACAATCAGTTTGTGTGTGTGTGTGTGTGACCTCATACACTGCATTAATTAGTTCAAAAGGGAGCTACACAATATAATAACTGAGCCATTGGGCCTGAAGGATCATAACACTCTTATCACTCTACATTTAGACTTAATTATTAATGTTATACACCATCTAAGTGAAACAATTAAAATAATATGGCCACAAAATGGGTTGGCTGGGAGGCATAATGAAAACATTGTGCCTATAAGGGGTGACTTGGATGGACAATTTTAGAGACAAGAAAATCCTCTAATGAAAAAGAGAACCTCTAAAGATCATTAATTGTGCTGGAATATGATGTTTAATTGAGAACAAGGCAGGAATGGACAGAAAGGCCATTATGAAGGTTTATGCACAACACTGCTTTGATGGTTCATTTTGAATAGCTACATGGATGTTAAACAACAGAAGGCACACTGGGACTCAATCAAGACTATATGTACATATATATATATATATATATATATATATATATATATATATATATATATATATATATATATATACATACACACACACACACACACACACACACACACACACACACATATATATATATATATATATATATATATATATATATATATTCTGGATTTAGTATTTTTTAAACCAGATTATAGATTTTGGAGGGTAGTATATATGTAGTTATATGGAAATTATTATTCATTATTATAGAAAAATAAATTTCTTTTAATTGTAAAAAAACAACAACAACCTTCCAACACACACACACATATATATATATATATATATATATATATATATATATATATATATATATATATATATATATATATATTCCTGTTAAGAAACAAGTTTAGCATTTATTTTTTAATATGAAAACTAATTTTAAATGATTTATTGTTAATAAAAGTAAATATTGTAAAGATTATTATATATAGTAAGTTATACATAATAGTTAGGAACGTGGCTGTCTGTATATCCTTGCATTGTGATTGATATACCAATATAAACAGGATTTGGAGAATTACATAGCTGCAAATCTCTCTTTAACTGAAAAATCTTCTCAGAACACAGGCGCCACTGTGTCAGGCCACACAGGGGCCAAAGGGCAAGACAACAGAGCTCCAAAAAATCAAAAGACAAAAAGAGAGCTCATAACTTGCACAACTGATGCACAACTCCAAAATAAAGTGAGTCTTTAACAGGCAATGCTCCCAAATACAAAATAAGGTCAAGTTAAGTTTAAGTGTGTCACGTTTAACCGGTTGCTCCCTTTGGAGCTGAGTCAGTGTGAGTAAGCACCGAATTGAGTCAGTGTGACTCCCGGTGCTCCCCATGGACCCGGGTCAGGCCTGAGTACTGAAGTACAGCCGTCTACACAAAGCTAATATCAGCCTCAGTTAAGGACCTGTGAGAGCCGGTTTCATTACAGCTTGACTTGGTCGGTGTTTAGAGGCCTCCTGCTCTTTGTCAGGTATTATTGGAGAAGGCAGCCCACACCGCGCGCAAGACACTCAATGAATAGATCATTATTGATTTTACCTAAAAGGCACGCTGAATGAAATCAGTCTCTCTAGCATCTCCACTTGCCCCCACCTCTCCACTCCGTTCAGCCTTCAGGCCGACGAGAACTCCCTTCAGCCGTCTCTTAACAGGCCAGCCACTGAACGCGCGAAATATCCCCATATCGATCACTGGCTCCAAAGGTCAACTCTTGAGCATTCACTGCGAACGCTTCAACAATCCAGTTAGGCGGTGCGCTCTCAGGGTTGTGAAGCGCCGAGAACGGCCATTTTGTTTCGAGTGTGGTAATCCCTCACACACACAAACGCAAACATAAAAGCGTGTGTATGAAAGGTCGAATGTCTTTCTCGTTCCCCCGGCCCAGCTTTGAACCGGTTTGTCTTTGTCCTCTCTCTGAGGGGTCCGCTCGACTCTATTTTCACGGATGTGCACTTTTCTTCGACAACAAAGAGACGATTTTGATGGGGGCGGCACAGCTGGAGAATTGCAATCTAAAAATCACAGCTGGCTCACAGTGGGCCACTGGCCATCCCAGCATCCCTTCTACATTTACAGTGTGTTGTGGCAAAAAACAGGCTTGGATACCCGGTCTGGGACAAATTCGAAGGCACAGTGGTAATAAGGCTGGCCCCCCTGTGAACGAGACTCGATCACTCGAGCTGCGGAAGCGGGCCGCGGCGAGGACACTTGTGATTGTTTGCATGCGTTCATATTTTGATTTTCATGTTTATGCATTTGTGCCGACACCTCTGATTTTTTTCAAAGCTTCGTATGAGTCGCCCACACTTGGATGTCAAGGAGATGGCTTGGATAATAAAAGAAAATGACTCTCAAAAAAAAAAAAAAAAAAGTTGCACCAAAACATGTCCTTGCTTCTGTTTCATCATCACACGACTGTTGTGTGCTGAAATTCCCATCTGCTTGTGACCCCCGCTGTCTTTGCATACGCCGCCGCACAGTTTCTAACTCACCGACTTGCCTATTTGACAACCTCAGTGCGACATGCTGTGGTTTTTAAAAAATTCATGCAGTCTAATTTATGCTAATATGCTGCCTGTTTAAGTACCAGTAACTGGCTGTTGGAGCTAAAGAGAGAAAAACTGGAGGAGGGAGTGGTTTGTCTGCATTCTCCAGGTTTAGATGATCAAAGCGTATAATGATCAGGCCGCGACCGAGCCAAAACCACATGGAGCGTTCAGTGTTTATGTTCCTGTTGATGTAGCAATGCCGGCTGGCTCCAAACCGTGCTTCGGTTTGCTTGCACTGCATTGGCTGATTTAGTTCAGAGAGAAATAAACAACAAATGTAATGTACTGTTTTGCAATACAGTTCTATACTTTCCTTTTAATTTTAATATGGTCTCCTTTTCCAACTGGGACTGACCTATGGCATGCGGTTTCATGTTGATAGAAAGACTCATAATCATTGTAGAAGAGGAGCTGCTGCTTCACTGCAACAGCAGGCCCAAGTGATGCATTCACGCTGAGAAAAACATTCTGCATGCACTTTCTTATTATTTTTTTATTGCCCACATGGAAAAAACCTATATGTGGATATATGTGCATATATGAAACCTATATGCAGTGTATATGCACATATATGCTGCATATGTGCACATATCCACATATAAGCCCTATACATACAAGATATGTCTTCTATATAGCTAATGGCAGGATCTGGTCATTTTGTAGCTCATATCTAATTTTTGACTGTCATACATGATGCCCAGCTCATATTTTTTTGTTTTTTATTATTTGATTGATCTTGAGTAAATAAATAATGTACATTTCTACATTTTGGACTTTTATTTATGTTGCCCTACCAGCTATGGATTTTAATTTTACTATTATAAGTGAACATATAGGTGCATATATACATACATATATGTACCTATATAGGTATATGTATGCACATAAATATGTGTACATATATGTGTACATATATATATGGGTGCATATATATGTGTTCATATATGTACAAATAATATAGGAAAACGACCAATTTTATATATGTCACATATATTAAAAACCTATATCAAAACCTATATTGAAACATATATGTTTATACAGGTTTTTTCCATTTGGGTGTTGTTATTATTAGCTATTTTTCAGTTTTGATCCTTGTTTGCTATGGCTTGTGTGCTACTCACTGGTTGCTGATTGATGTGGAAATAAAAATAATAATAAAATAAAATAAAAATGTTGCCTTGGCATCTAACTGAAAAATAAGTTGTAGCTGAATTACTAAAACAAAAACTGAAATAAAAATAAAAACTTGACTGAAAGAAACAAAATAACTCAACTTTAAACCAAAATGTAATTATAATAACAGAAGATAATTTAAAATAATAATAAATACTATAAAGTATATGTAAAACTAAACTAAAAGTGTTTAACGTTTAAAATATTTTTTGTTTAAAGTGTTTTGTCCACTTATAGTGCCTAAAAATGAGTGCTGTCAAACGATTAATCGTGATTAATCACATCCAAAATAAAGGTTTTTATTTACATAATATATATGTGTGTGCTGTGTATATTTATTATGTGTATATATAAATACACAAACATACAGTATATATTTTGAAGATATTTATATGCTATTTACATGTATGTATTTATATTCATATTATATTTAATATATTTAATTTACAAACATAACATATTTTTCATAAATATAAACATGTATGGATGTGTATTTATACATTATAAATATATAGAGTACACACACATATACTATGTAAACAAAGACCTTTATTTCATATGCAATTAATCGCGATTAATCGTTTGACAGCAGCACTATTCAAAATAAATATCTGAGTATCTTTCAAATATCCTTTAGCATGAACATTACTAAAGTATAGAACTGGTGAGTTCGGATAATGGTTGATATTTGCAATATGGATCAGAAAGCTTGTGAACGGCTTGCAGGGAGTTTATGGGTATCCCATCCGAGCTGAAACATCTTTGAACACGTGCTTGCTGAAAAGACAGAATGATGCTTCACTGCCCTAAACTGAACCCTAACACTGCTAATATAAGTCTTCTTAAATTGAACTCTGCTAACAGACCCTATGTCTGAAGGTTATTTGATTAAAGCATTAAGCTCAGACTTTTGAACCACATTCATTAAATATTGAGGTGATAAAAAAAAATGTCATGTGACCTTTCCTATAGAGGCCACAAACTTTCAGTAAGTTGGCAAAAAGACTCATTCTCGTTTGACATTTCCATGCAATCTGGCTTCTGGTTTGAATCACTTCATTCCACCGCCTCTGAAACTGCACCGTCCACACACCAAGAGAATGAAATCGACATGCCCCCACACGACCTCCATGGGAAGCAAAGCACAGCAAGGAAATTTATACAGTGCGAGCAAAAATCATGACTCAAGTTCTGCGCGGACAGCAAGGGGCTTTCCTTCTGTTCACAGTTCCTCCCTCAGGTCTACTTTCCTCTCCAACATCATCTTGTGAGCTTCATTTGAGGTTTTTACAATGAATCTGCACATTCTTGTGGCTCAAATATACTGTACAAAAGCCGAACCAACTGTCTCCACAAACAGACATTTGACCCCTGATTGGTGGAACTGTTGAAATACACAGTTATCCTTAACACAACCTCATTCAGGCCCGAGCTTAGACCTGTAACACGAGTGTATTGATTCTCAATTCCTCCAGCAGTGCGGGAAAAGCATTATTCCAGTTCTGCTTGACTGTGCCTGAGACAGGGGGTAAACAGGGACTCTCCTTTAGCCAGAGACCAACAGTAATGTGCTGATTAAGACGAGGGGGGTCCCGCTGAGGCCAGACAGTGACATTTGACCACGGCCTCCATCTGAGACTAATCAATCACATCATTATATTCGTCCAGGTTGAGGAATTTTCTAGCATGGTTGAAGGTTTTGGTGGTCTCCTCCTGTGAAGATGGCTTTCATTATAACGCCATAGGGAAAGACAGATATTACATTCCCGAGTAAATGCTTACCACAGCTGAGCTTTGATGTCAAGTTAATTATTATGTGCAGAATATAGCAATTACAACAGAATTAATTCTTATTTCTGCATCACGTGAATTAAGCAAATGAGTTCAAAGAGTTCAATAAAACTGATTTTAGTGAAGCAAATTTAACTCAGTAGATGCTGATTCAACAATGATAATATCCTATTCTCGTATAATTGTAAAAATTCATGTATAGCCTCTGAGAGTGAAGCTACCAATTAGGCTACTATATGTTCAGAATAGCATATAATACTAATCTTATATTTAAAAAATTGTATAACTATCATTGGTCATAACTTTGAACATGCTTAAAATAGTAACAGGTAAATGAGTTCAATGAAACAGATTTTTAATAAAGCAAATTTAACTGTAGATGCTGTTTCAATAATGATAAAAGTATTCTGCATTATTCAATCTGCTTTACTGTTAGTGCATATGCTTTACATGAATGAATACATTTACATGCACAACAGTTCATATTCTTCTTTTTCTATATTATCTAGAACTACACTGCATTTCAAAATTAGGGGTTATTAATTTTTCTTTATGTTTTGAAAGTCTTGCTTGCTTAACACTGTTGCATTTATTTGACGAAAAACACAGTTAAAACAGTAATATCTTGTAAATATCATTTTAATATTATAACAACTATAATAACTTTCAAAGGGTAGCATATTTATGTTTTGTCATGTTCATTTAATAACATAACTCTTTGTTTATGGTATATATTTCCAGTCATGTGTTTACAGAATCAAAAAGTCTGATTCATTACATTGATTAATATCTTGCACAATTAAAAGCTGTCACTAATGTTAGGATACGGAGGTGATTATTAACAGAACAGAAATGTGTCTAATAAATGCACAACAGATTCTATAGTGTTTCTAAATCTAAATCCTATTTATTATATACTATGCAATAATTTGAAAGCATCCTGATCGACAGTTATTGAAGTGCATCTCACAGCATTTTTGCTTTCAATGCACTGGAATCTTGTTCTTTTACATAAGGTTAGGAACACTGTAATAATTCTTCTTTTAAACTTAAAAAGATATTAAACCTACAGCTAATAAAACGTGTTCAGTTTCACATTATTACTTTGTCAGTAAAAACACAATAATGTCTTAACCTTCCCAGATATAAACAACAGTTGTTCATGTTGGTTCCCTGAAAATACACCAAGCGTAAAAGTCAATAATCAAGTTTATCTCCGAGCTGATGGGTTCAAATGAGCACTTAAAGAACGTCTCTTCATTTTGTGGATTCAGTCGCCTTATTAATTCAAATCTGACTTTGAATGCCTGCATGTAGCCCGGATAATTATTAGCAGGGGAAGATCAAAGGAAGCATATTATGGTCCTTCTTCATTTTTTTTTTCTTTTTTTGCTGATGTGTGTGATGTGCCTCCACTTTGATGTTGTAAGCTGTTTCATTTAATGTAGAGAGGATAAAAATACTACACCATGTAATCTGGCATTTATCCTGGGAGAGCAGAATTCCAAAATGTGACACATGTCAAGAGGCTGGAAAAAAAGGAACAAGGAGGGGAAAGAACTTGAAAGAATGAGTGTGTTTCATCCCAAAGAACTGACCCCCCATCTCTGAATGCATCATCAAATACACTGTGCTTTTAAAAGCAGGGGGATTCAGCTTTTCATTAAAATTATAATTTAGCAAATGCTCTTTTGACCTGGTGAAGATAATTAGACAGAAATGATGGGCAGGATGCCAATATAATTTGTTAGCTTTTGATGGTGAGACTATCATGCATTTATTTTTTTATTTTTATTTTTTACTGTTATCAGCCATAACTTTTAAACATGTTTATCTTAACTAAATATTATTAAGTCAATGTGAAAAGGTGGGATTTCTTCAATGATTATTTTCTGAACTCTACATTGTTACTCCAGTAGGTGGCGACAAGTCTTTATAAGTGAGTCATTGAACTATTTATTTCAATGATTCGTTCAAAAACAGTAGGAAACAAATAATGTGCTGCATTCAAATATGCATAGGCTAATTCTCTACTATACAGCAGCTGAAAAAAACAGGATCTGAAAAGAGTAATATGTCTGAATTTATAATATTCATAAAACTAGGCGAAAATGACCTGTTTGAAGATTCTGAAGTGCACATACAGTTTGTGAAAGGTGAGTTATTTAACTCATAAATTGGCAACATAACGAATATAATAAGTCCCAGATTACATTAATACTATACATTATATACAGCATTTTAATGGTAACAAAAAATATTACTTATTCAAAAGAAGTACGTGATTTAGAGAGTATTTGATTTCAGATGAAGCCTTCATTCGTTCAAACAATTCGTTCAGAGACGTAACTATTTTTTGTTTTACTAAATAGTTGGTTGCAGATGAGGCAGGGTGGGTGGAGGAACATTATCAATTTTAGAGAGCATTTGATTGGCCAAAAATCTGTGTAGTGCAGGATGAGTCATCATTACTACTTTTTTTACATTTTCCTTTTAGGGAAAGATCGTAAATTTTAAATATGCACGTCTGCTAAAAGTGAATGCTGGAAACACTAGCTAACAGATACAATCAAAATGCCACAAAAAATCTAATTTCACGTCTTTTAAAAACAGAGTAGCGAGCAGTATAGCATGAGCATTATGCAACAAGATGAACATTCTGAGTGTACTTATGATAAAACGAGACAAAAAGAGAAAAAGAAATACAGACGAGTCCTTAAATGTTGATATGAACTCCCTCCCTGCCGAAAGTAGCTATGGATTTTTGTGTTTGTGTGTGTGTGTAGGGAGCATATGAAGGGAACGAGCATATGTGAGTGAGAGACAATTGAGAAAAATGGCTCCATACATGAACATGCATTGAAAAAAAAGGTGTTAAAAACGTTACTGATTTTGTCTATATCCAAGAAACATACATTTGTTCAATTATGAACTCGTGTGCATGTGAGCTCTGCAGACAGATAGAGGGATATACTACTTGTGTATAAAGTGTGTGTGTGTTTTAATGATATATCTTCCTTGGTCGGGCCTGTGCTTCCAATTTGGAGGCTGTCAGAGTTCAGGGTGATGAAGTGTCAGAGCTGGAAGCTTGATGCATGTGGAAAGGGCAGGTTCTATAGGGGCCCGGCAGTGCCTCTGTCATCAGACACACACACAAACACACACGCGGCGAAATGTCACACACAAATATGCACTCAACCCCACTGTCAGGGCACAGCGAGTGCATACAGAGGGGCCCACACACGCATGACCCCCTCCCCCCATTTCATATATTTCATATGTGTCTGAAGCGAGAAAGCGGCAGAAATGACTGGGAATTATTATCCGGCAAACGTTCCACGAAATAGAATAAAACAGCGGCGGGCGGCCCAGCGAGAGCTGAATTCAAACCGTCAGAAGCGGCTCTGTGTACCTGCTCAACCACCATGAGGAGCCTCATTAACAACATGCAAAGTGAACTCATTCAGAGGCTGAGGAGACGAACCCAGCTGTCACTGAAGATGACTGCTTTAATTGTCTAGGGAGGGGGTGGCGGAGGGGAATGAAAACCGAACGAAGTGCTGTTCGCTAATTGAAAGATTTCTCCTCATATTCCAGGTTCCTTGTGACAGATGCCCGAGGAGCCATTGAGGAAACGGGAGCTGACTTCATTGTGAGCTGATGAAAGAGACAGACCTTGGCCTCCCAGAAGGAGTGATTCTATGAGGCTACTTGAAGAGGGATAGTACCATACAGGTGTGACAGCCCGTCAGAAACACGACGCGTGCGTTTACACACACAAATACACAAATGAGGGACAAAACTCGCAAAGGACAGAGCTGCACTGGGCACCTGTGCCACTGTGATACCGCTGCCCGGGAAAAGTGTGGGAGATGTTTGGAACATCTTAATGGTTCCTCAAAACATGGTTGTGTTTTGATACGATGCTACTGAGCTGTAGTGCTGGTGCTTTCTCTGCAGACTCAAAGTAAACGTGCTACTCTGAACTTTAGGAGCATCTTTTGAGTTTTTATATCCTGATGGCCCTTATAATAAAGTACTGTGGTGGTATTGTGGTCCAGAGATGGTGTGAGATGCTAATGTCATGTGTTATTTGAGTGTTCAATTTAACTTTAGAGAACCCTTTTAAAAGCCTGTAGACTTTTTGAAAATACTCTCAATTCTGTAATTATAGTTTCCATTAATAATAGTTAATACATATATTATAAGAGTATTTTGTATTAAATAAATAATTCTGTATTTAATTATTATTAATATTATTTATAAAGCCATCTTCTAGCCACAGTGTTACATATATGGCATTACATTATATACAAATACATTTTAAAAAATCTGTAATTAACACGTATCACTTTCAAACAAACAAACATGTAATATTCTTATATTCTCATAAACATAGATTTCACTCTTTGTTTAGATTATTTACATATTTTTAACCCATAATAATAATTATATAATTATTCATATTTCTCATATTTTGAGACTGAAAATCTGGGCACCAGACAATAATAATAATAATAATAATAATAATAATAATAATAATAATAATAATAATAATAATAATAATAATAATAATAATAATAAAAATTGAACTGATTTAAAAAGTAGGATAATACATATATGAAGTTGAAGGTTCAAGAAATGTCTATATACACTATCTTTAAAAGTTCAGGGGGAAAGTCAATAAAATGTGTATTTTTAATAATAATGAACTTGATTAGGAAAAGACTTAGCAAGATTCAAATTAGCAAAAGTAACAGTAAATGCATTTACAACGTTACAAAAGATTTTTCAAAGAAGTGCCCTTCTTTTCTATGCATTAAAGAATCTTGAAACAATGAAGCGTGGTTTCTACAAAAAAAGAAAAAAAGAAGAAATAGAATAAATATTTATTAGGCACCATATCAGCATATTAAAATAACGTGACAATGTAGACTGAAGTAATGGCTCCTAAAAATTCAGCCTTTTCATCAAATAAATAAATTACATTTTAAATGTTAAATATCTTAAAAAAAAAAAAAAAAACGATTAGTTAATTGTTATTTAATCAATTCATGTCCAAAACTCAAAATATATGTACACCTCTAGCATCAGTTCAACCATACAACTGATTACTGATTACAATACCATCCTTCACTTCATCCCACCGGTGTCACAAACAATAAGACATCCTCATATGAACCCAATGAAGTTGCAGCATTATTCTTATTGGCTCAAGTCTACGATGCTATAAAAGCACCCACCACACATTCTCGTGGACTACTTTAAAGCCAGTATGCACAGTCAGGAGGAGGAGAAGGGGTACAATGCAACTTTGTAAATGTCAGAGATTTCAAAGTTTGACATAATGAAAGGAAACAAGCATCATCCTCCCCCTGTGCCCATTAAAACCAGCCCGCAACACATCCCCCTGTTTATCAATTAACTCTCCTGGATTTTCAGACGACCAGTGGAGAGCAGAAGAGGAAAGAAATAAAACAGAGAAGAAGGGAGGGAGGTAATGAAGAGGGAATGGAAGGGGGGCTGGAGATGGTCGGTCTCTCTTTCTCTCTCTCTCTCTCTCTCTCTCTGTCTGCCGGGGCCCAGCAGTGCCCTAAGGCAGTGGAGACAATAACTGACACATTTCTTAACCTAGTGTAGTGATGCCCCGTATCCTGTAGCCTGGACCTTCCCTGTTCCCCCAGCATCTAGAGCTTTCCTTTTATCCCCATCCATCAGAGAGAGCTGACAGCCTGCCACAGGGGGACTAACAACACACACACACAGACACACAAGCAAAACACCTCTGAAACTCCTTTCACACCAGGCACCCTGACAACTCAGTGATAAACACAATATGCAGAAAACTGCATATTAAAGAACACAAATGATTATTATGTCCACAGGGCAGCGGTACAATACTAACCAATATGATAGATGACGCCGCTGGAAGGTTTTATGGGTGCCTAGGAACAGGCAGAGACAAAAGGAGATGAAATTGCAAAGCAGGGGAAGGGAAATCACTTTTAGGTTATAAAAATCATTCTGCGTGGGGAAATAATCGAGGTAACAGCATCAGCTGCAATTATTTAATTGAAAAACGTTGGAAAGCCATATAAATTTATGCAGAATTATCGCCCATCCATGAGAAATGTTAATATTTCAAAACATCGGGACATTTGTGAGTGTAATTGCTGTGTTTTCTGGAGTGTGAGGAGCGTGTGAATGTCTGCTTGGGGTTTGGTGCTGTTGTGGGTAGACTGAGCAGGAAACAGAGAGGAACATGTTGACAGACCTGAGACCAGTTTTGTCATCTGATCAAATTTTCATGGCCAAGTGTTGCTGCTTATGACTGCAACTGCATTAGAGTCCTGTGATGGGAGAATATTGGTATGAGGACAGGTTTTGCCATCTGTTATTTTTGTCCTTCCTTCCACCCATCCATATTTTTTCCTCTTGTATTCTTTATTTCCTTCCTTCCTTTAATCCATGTTTTTCTCCATCCATCCCTCCATCTTTCTCTTCCTTCCTTTCTCGTGCCCTCTCTTTCTTTCTATTATTTTTCATCCATTTATCATCCATCTTTCATCCATTCATGCTTCCTTACACTCATCCATTTTATTCCTTTTTTTATTTTTCCCACTATCCATATTTTTCTTCCTTCTTTCTCTTCCCATCCTTTCATTCAATTAAATTTTTTTCCTGTTTCTTCTTCTTTCCCTTCATCCATACTTCCTTTCTTATTCCCCTTTCTTTCTGTTTGTGCTTTCTTCATTGCCTTTCTTTCCTTACAACCTACCTTCTTTAGTCACTTACCCCTTTCTCCATCTATACTTTCTTTCTTCTTTCCCTCATTCCTTCATCTATCCGCCCATCCTTCTTTCTCTCCTTTCTTCTTTTGTCTTTTGCCTCTTTCTTTCCATTCTTTCTTTCGTCCACCATCCATGCACTTTCTCCTTCTTTCCTTTTTTCTTTCCTCCACTCATCTATACATCCTTACTTACATTCATCCACACTTTTTCCCATTTCTTCCTCCCTCGCTTCATTCATCTACACTTTTTCCTTCAGTCCTTCCATCCGACCATCTTTCCGTCTTTCTCTCCCTTCTTATTTTGTCCTGCACCTGTTTCTTTCCAAACCTTCCATGCACCCATCATCTATTTTTTTCCTTACTTCCTTTTTTCCCTCTAGCATCTACCCTTTCTTCCTCCTTCCATCTATCCCTTCTTCCTTTTATTTATCTATCCTTTATTGTTTATTTCTCCCACACTCCATATCTTTCCTTCAATTTATCTTCCAATCTTTGTCGAAATTCCTTCTGTCATCCCTTCCATTTCTTTCCATTCCTCTCAACCTCAATCTTTCTCCTTCCCTTTCCTCTAATCAGTCCCTTTCTCTGACCTGTCCTGCATCTATCACTCCAATCCATCCTTTTTTCTTTCCTCCCTCCATCTTCCATTCTTTATTTCTTACTTTTATCCCTCCATCTGTCCTTCCTTCCTGCTAGTTCTGTTTGTGCACTTATAGTTGTTCTTATCAATGCAAAGGAGGTCAGGGTCAGTGCAAGAGACTGAATCCACAGGTCTTTTTTAATGTCTTTGCTTGCCCTTTCATGAAAGCGCCTACATCGTTAGCATGAATATTTAGATGCTGCTGAATCATGTGCACGCCGCCACTCGCCTTTAAATGGAGCTCCTCTATTAATGATCTTAATGATGAGAAAAGGCAAACATCCTTGCAAAGTTGGCCCAGCCAACGCACCTCCGAGGCCTCGCCGCTACACTTTATGATGATGCTCTGTGCAATTAATCAAAGTGGCGTTTATTGCTTGTGCCAGACATATTAAATTGCTCCCTTGTCCTTAGGGCTCCGGGGCTACTGGGTGTCATTACAGCCCCGCAATCACTAAAACTCATTTCCTGTTTTTGCTACAGGTCACATATAATCTAAAAAGGTGCCCGGATTCCTCTCAGATTGTAACATAAACTATATTAGAAATGGGAGTAAATGATAGAAATTCCTGAGCCTAGGATGTATTTGCGTAATGCGTTCACAACATATGTCTGCTTTTGCCCTGAGCTGATTTGAGAGGCAATGGATTTTATAATATAGCCACTCAAAGAATATAAAAACAAGACTTATATGCTGCTTTTCCTCCTCGTTTGATCAGACTTGTGTAAGAAAACAAGCTCTTTTGTCCCCTTCATTTTAAGTGGCAACATCTCTCTTATGGCCACAATAAACAGCTCATTAACAAGCAAAGCCTGTTCCTGTCTGGTGTGCGGTAATACAGGCCACTAGCAAAGAAACACAGATAATGTATAATCACACTCACAAATGTGTGAACAAATGTGAGTTGCATTTTTACTAGCAAGGACCACACCACATACAAAAATGTAAATGAATAGTTTATTGTTCATAATGTTAGGGATGAGTTGGAAGAGGATAAAAAAGGTAAAGGGGATAGGATGATACCTGGTCAGGTTGTTCTGGGCGTCTGGAATTGATGGCCCGGAGATACTTCGGATAGGGGTATCATCTCGTTTGTATATTTAGGCCAGAGGATCAGGACACCCTAATTTTCCAATACTACCTCTACCAATACTATTGGACCGAATTGGAGGTTGAAAGAGACTATGAGGCATCTAGGATTTAGAATTAGCTATTTGAGAACTATTAGAAATAATGACGCCGTATTGCTTATTGTTTGTTGTTTTTTTACTTCTTAATGCCATTCCAGCATTTGTGGCTATATTAATGGCGAGGACATGTTAATCCATACATAAATCAATCTGTACACAAGTCTGTTTTACACACGAGTTGAGGGGGGTACAACTTAAGGTGCTTTCAAACCTGGCCTGTTGTTTCGGAACCTGGTGCATTTCCCCCTTAACTCTGTTCATTTGCGCGTATGTGAACACAGCAATGGCACTCACATTCGCGCAAAAACAATCGGTCCAAGATTGCCTGAATGAGGTAGTATTGGATCGATTGAAAACTAACTCTGGATAGGTTTGGTTGTAGTGAGAAAGCAATCCAATCCAATGGACCAGTGAGCCAGGATATATCACAATGCATGATGGGTAATTATGTAGGTTCCGTGAAAAGCATTAGCTCGTTTGTTTTGCTAATACCTCAAAATTAACCTGTGAATGTCTGTGGGTGAGCATGTCTTCGCCAAAATCAAAGCGTTCTTTTTCATTTTATAATGATGTCTTATTGCTCTTCTTCGCAGTAGGTGTGTTTTAAAAATGTTTTCCCATTGAATCCTGGACTCCAGCTCAAAATGATGAATTAATACAACAACAGCTACAAAAAAAACAACAATAATCCAGGGTAATTCCACCCTGATGGATGACAGCCGTGACAGTGGAGGAATGCCTGGAAAATACAGTTTACTCGCGCGTTACTTGTATTAACAAATTTGGTCCATTTAGGAACTTTGCCATGTGAAAGTGAAGAATAAAAAGCAAATTGTAATCATTTTAATCCCCTGTTTTGGAACAAAAGAAGAATATTGGGAGATATCAGCTCACTTCCGGGAGATCACTTCCGGCGCTTTCCGGAATGCCAGAATGCGAGCACACGTCACACACCGGATAGCATGCACACCCTCAGATCACTTGGACGTGGTTGTGTACAAGAGGTAAAAACTATATAAATACTGTTCGTTTTCTTACACAAACCGCTCGTTTCGTGTCTTAGGTTATCAATGTGTACTTACGATGGGGAATTGTTTAATTTGGACTTCTCTGTGCATGCTCTTTGAGGTGGTGACCATAGACCTGCATTATTTGAGTCAAAGACAAGAACGGTTTGACCTAAAAATATCAAAATGGAAACTACTGTGGAAACAAAGACACCTATTTCTTGGATCCCCTTGAGGTAAGCTAAAACATATCAAAATTTAATTTGAAAGTGAACTATCCCTTTAAGTTTATGGGGCTGTCACGTGATGAAGGAATGACTCAGACCCGAAGACTTGTCAGATTAGAGGTGAGGTGAGCTAAATAATGAATAAATAATGAATTGATATTTTCTGTTTATTTTATAGTTTTGTATTGTTTGTAGTGTGATCATCATTTGTGTAAGTACTAGATGTGTTAGGGAAGTAATGTAACATTTTAATTACATTTTGCTAAAATGAACAAAATTAATAAAATGACTTGAAAAAAGACTAGTTCATTTTGCTGAACGAGACTCAAAGGACCAAGTCATTGAAATGATCAGAACTTCCCATCACTACGCAGTATGAGACGGGCCAATATATGAAGGATTCAGGAAGTGAGGTGATTGGTAGAGGTGTGGCCTCGCTCCCCAACCCCAGTTAACTCCCTAAAGTAGCGAAGCTGGCTTAGGGGACCACCCCTCCTCTAAAACAACATAGCCAAGCTCTCTACCAAAACCTAGTGTGCTTCCTATAGAGTGAGCATTTTTAAGAAATTGAAATGAGTTCCCTGTTATGAAAAGTCATTTTTTTATGCGGCCAAATTCGAATTTTAATGCTGCATTTCCCGCCTTCAATCTCAAATTGCACTGTGTTGTGCTTAGTGAAGAAAGAAGCTGCAAGAAATTGTAAATAAAAATAATATAAACATAATTAAATTTAATTAATTGAAAACACTGATAAAAATAATAAATACATTATAAATACATTTAATAATAATAATAATAATAATACATGTATTATTAACAATATAATTATATTACATTAAACAATATAATTATACTAAAGGCTGCAATTTATGAAAAAAAAAACAATAATATTGTAAAATATTATTACAATTTAAAATAACTGTCAAAAATCCTTCTAATATGCTGATTTGGTGCTCAAAAAGATTTCCTTTTACCAGTGTTAAAAACAGTTGTATTGCTTAATATTAATATGATTATTTTTACTTTTTTTGTGGAAACTATGAAACATTACACTGTAAAAAATTTCTTGTTGTTTTTACAAAAACTTTTTGGCAGCTGTGGTTGCCAGAATAATTTTGTAAAAATACAGAAAACTGTAAACACATTTACGTCAAAAACTGTTAATTTTACAATATAAAGCTGTAATTTACAAACAAGAAAATGTGAATATAAACCAGTAAATTCAACAACACACAAAATTAAATCTGTTTTGTACCTTGAAAATACTGACAACCACCATAATAATAAAGATGGTACTGTATAAGAGAAAGCCACATGAAGTATCAAAGCTCATCACAAGTAGCTTCACCACAAGCAGAAGTATATATTAACATATAGAAGGTGCACATTTCTGGAAACACAAAACACCATCATGGTAACACACGTGATACTTAAATAATGCAAAAAACTTTCATTAAGCAACAGAAGATGTAACATAAAGCTCAAATGTACATAACTGATAACAAGAACTATTTAAAAACATGATTATTTAAACAAAATACTTTCAAACGTGGAGTGTCACGCAGGGAATTCTGGGAATAACAGTTTACAGTTTTAGACTGTAAATTATACATTGATTTGTTCTTTTTTTACTTCTAAAAGCTGTATAATTAACAGAATTTTACTGTAAATTTACATTAAATGCTTTGTTAGATATTTTACAGTTTTTCCCTGTATATAGTACGGGAACTTACTGTTAACCTATTATCAGTTTTTTTCCGTAGCGTTTTTACAAAATTTTACAGTTAAAATTACACTTATTTTTTACAGTGTATTTTTCAGGACCCATTGATGAATAGAAAGCTCAAAAGAACAACATTTATTTGTCTTTTGTGAAATTTTAAACATCCTTACCGTCACTTTTGATCAGCCTTGCTGGATGAAAGTATTAATAAAAAATAATAATAATAACTTAGTAGTCGCATACTTTTAAACAGTACTGTAAATAAATGTGTAAATTGCATGTATTCCTATATATTTGTATTTGTTCTGTCTTATATATGTAGTACTATGAATATTTATGCTTATTAGCTTTAGCAACCTGCTAGAACCAAAATTTACTAGAATCAATTTCTGCAGTCTCTTAAAATTGCTGCCTTTTTGAAGCGTTCCAAATCAGTCATTTATTGAGTTTCCTTGATTGCTATTATACAGTCTTAAAAGTCTGCTGCCTATGTAGAAAACAGGAAGCTACTACGTTTCGGAACAGAGCTACAAACGAACACACTGAGACATTGAAAAAGATGTGCGAACCCCGTCTATTTTGAAAACTTTTATGTCTGTCAGTTCTTGCCAGTGGGTTTTTGGATGACTTATCAGATAGTGTCCCTGGCTTTTCGATGTTAAAATTAATCAGACCATCGCTAGGTCTCTCTTTCTAGATACTGCGTGAGCCCTGATCCGACGGGTCAGTCTTCATGAGCTAATTTGAAGCTGCAGTCGGAATGGGAGGGTGGGGGAGGACAGTTATTTCAGTGGGACAGGCAGTTAGTTAGCCTTGCCATCAGGGTGGCATCTGTCATCCCACTGTGCTACTGCTTGTGTCCTATGATGGATGTCACAATTTGGACCATCAAAATAGGAGCCCCCCGCTGCTTTTAATTGCCAAAGCTGGGCGAAGACACATTTGTTATTACAGAGCACTTGTTACGTCACACCAAATGAATTAACAGGTGAAGATAATAGATGTGCACCCGGGCGACCCGGTCTACAGCCCCTATGAGGGCCCCAAGTAATTATGAGGTAATAAATGTTCAGTATTGAAGCAGTGGGGGGCAGCATTAGACAGGCAAAAAAAGTCTCCCTGACAGGCTGTATGGAAATACGCTCCTCAGCCAGCAATGACACACACTCATCAGCTGCCTGACAGACGCTTGTATAATTAGACCTGTAATACATACAATTAGAAAAATAGTGAAAAGTGTGCAATTTTACATCGATTCCATCGTTTCATTAAAATCTGCTTGAGTAAGTGCAATGGTGGCAGCTTCTTGCAGACAGAATATCTATAACAGAAAGTAATGGTTTGTCTACAGTCGAGTACAGAACTTCTAAGGATGTACAAAAACTCCCCAAAACACAGTCATGATGTCCGCTGAACCTTTGTGGCAATTACATACCACCATTAAAACCAACCTGGCCTCATTAAAAATACATGCCTCTACCTACATATTTGCAAACCTCCAAAAGCCTAGCAGTTCACTATCACTAGAGGCTGTAAAATGGCAACAAATGTTATTCCCTTTCACATAAATTATGATTACAATGGCAGATTATTGATTGATAAAGGCTGTTTTTATTGTACAATACTACAGTAGGATACCAGAGCACATGATTTGTAAACGAAAACCTATTTAAGGGCCCCTAATATGCCAATTTTTATATTTCAAACAACTAAAATCTTTTTTGTGTTCTTGTCATTTTATTGACGACTGCTTCTCTAATCTTGGGGAGTTCATCGCAGCATTCACAATCGCTTGCTCTTGAAAGATGGCTCAGAACTTAGTTTATCTGGACCAGCTGGCTCCACTGAATCACCACCTGTAAGTATGATAAATAATATATTTTCTATTTTCTATTGAGCATTCGAAAAAAGGAACTATGGGAATGGGTAGATCATTTCCGACATGCACTGAATGAAGTAGACCAATAACAACAGACTGGACCATCTGACCAATGAATCAGAGCAGAGTAGGCTCACGGAAAGGAAGGGTTTAAAGAGACGGAATCTTAGAACAGTTTCAAAGAATAATTAGAAAATCACTGGAAAATAAAGGTGATACTGAATGCATATTTTGAGAAAACAATTTTTTTTTATGACCTTGCATGCATGTAAACCTATTGTAGGAGACTCCCAAATCAATATTAGGAACCTTAAAAATTGCATAATAGGGGCACTTTAATGTTTGCATAACATTAACATTTTTAAATAGTAAACTTGCTTGATAGCTCACCTGATACAGCATTCAGAGCGTGAGTGTAGGTGGTACATTCCACGTACATATACGTGCCAATGGTGAACATTTTATTCCTTAAACTGATTTGATTAATATACAACAACCAGTGAAACACTGTGTTTGCAGTGGATGTCACCAACACTAAACTGATGCCTTATTTTATTCCTGATGTATACAATACTCTGGTCCTATTTCTGACAATATTACAAATGGATTTAAACTTTAGCTTTGACGTGTTTAGTGTAGATAGCTGTAAACTGTTTTGCGTCACAACAACGGTCATGACTTGATTAACGATAATCTGTTTTGGATAAAACTGAACACGCTTTTAGTGCCACTCACATTTCATTTCCGAACTGCTGTTATACATACAAGAACCAACAATAAAACTTTGCCAGATTGTTGTCCATCTGTTTTGAACAAAACTGAATGCGGTTTTAGCGCCACTCACTGGACATTTGACTTTTAAAGTGTGGCGAAAACTGTAAGAAGCAACCTAACATAGTTTTGCAGCAATGTCACCACAGGCATATATTTCCAGTGGGCCTGGGTTGATCAAAACCAAGGAGAGTAAATATAACCGGCTCAAAACTGGAGGCAGTGGGAGTCAGCGTGTTCAGTAGCACGTCAGCCAGAGATGGCTAGATATAAATAAGCCCAGAATGTCTTATGCAAACAGAAATTATACAAAATTAATTAGCGAGCCCTGGATGATAATTACCAGTGGTGAGCGGCTAGGCCTTTGCGTGGGGCTGGAAAGAGCCCAGGCACAACAGAATTTGGGAGGATGTGGTGCGGGTCTGCGTTTGCAGCCTGCTGCCGCCTCCACACAAACCTCTGTAATTACTAACTTACATTGCTCTCGTTCGCCTTCACCTTTCATTTCGCAGTCATTTGGGAGAGCCAAGGTAAACCAGAGGACTAATTGGCAATAGACGATTCCACTGGTGAGGCGTAATGCATTAAAGATGTGGGGCTCTGGCTAGTTATGAGCAGCCAAATAAACATTAGCCTTTAGCCATGCAGCTAACCTTCAGTATCCTGCCCCCTACACACAATCCCCTCCTTCTGTCTCTCTCTCTTTCTCTGGCTGTCTTTCTTCTTTACCTGTCTCTCTCTCCATTGCAGTACTTTATTGCCAATCAGTGTTGTGGGTAACGCGTTACAAAGTAACGCGTTAGAGTACTCTAATTACTTTTTTCCTGAAATTTGTAACTTAACGCGTTAGTTTCGTGCGTAAGTAATCAGTAACTTCGTTATTTTTTTAAAAAAAGTAATCCGTTATTTTAAGGAAAGGAAAATCCCGACTGCAGCCTGCTTTTTGTCAGACAGTAGTCCTAGGTCTACTGTGCCACCTGCGGATGTATCAGCGGAGCCGAAGCTCTGTGATCGTAAAGTCAATGGCTGTGATGCGTCTGTGCCCTGCGCCTGACCCTGTGTGTGTTTTTTTTTTTTTTTTTTTTCGAACTCCCGGCAAGATAGCAGAGAGGACAGCGTTTGGTTTATGGAAGTACGCACATTATTTTCAATTTGTCAACGAAAAAGAAAGGAACATAATGGTAAAATGCACACTCTGCTTTGGTGAAAAGCTTCTGTCGACCGCCAAAAATTCTACCTCAAATTTAACGCTACGTTTTAATCACTACTTTGAAGAGTAAATGTAAGATGACTGTGTTAAAGCGAATTTAGGCTTGTGACTGTGAGTGACACTTTAATAATAATTAGTTCGGCTATTAAGCGATTTGTCATTTGCCTGTGTGGCAGTGAAGGATTTAATTCGGTTTGTTATCATTTTTGTTTGACAGGCAGCTGTTAATTTCTGTTAGATCATTGGCTGGCTGGTTGTTCATCATTTCTAAATGGAT
This sequence comes from Carassius auratus, assembly GCF_003368295.1. Taxonomy (NCBI): domain Eukaryota; kingdom Metazoa; phylum Chordata; class Actinopteri; order Cypriniformes; family Cyprinidae; genus Carassius; species Carassius auratus. The sequence goes on from NC_039266.1 coordinate 1,451,945, forward strand.
TTAAATCTGCAAGCCTGTTTAAGGTTGTGTTTACAAGTAAGCATACTTGTACTTTGATAACTGCATTATTTAAAGTTAAAGAAAAATCAGGAGTTATCTTGTGGTGCTCATAATATACAGTAGCCTAGGCTACCCGGGCTGGGTAACGTTAGGTGCGAATTTTGATTAATAATATGTTCTGTGATAAATAAATAAAACGCCATGTGGAATACCCGATTGCTGACTGTCTTTCCTGTTATTGTTATCCTGCAGTGTTAATTAAGTCGGATGACTGACGTTATTCATTGTCGGGGAGTCACGACTTCTAGGTGCATTTAAAGGGGAGTCACGACTTCTAGGTGCATTTAAAGGGGGAGTCACGACTTCTAGGTGCATTTAAAGGGGCCGGGGGCTGTGTCTGTCATGTGTGAGCCGCTGCAAACGGCTTTTAATTTTTGGTAACGCATGAGTACTCTAACGCGTTACTTTTATGAATAGGTAACGCTGTATCATAACTGATTACTTTTAATTGATGGTAACGTTGTAACCTAACTAACTACTTTCCAAAGTAACTATACCCAACACTGTTGCCAATGCATCAAAAGACATAACAAAAGTGGTTCCGAGTCCTTTACTGGCATGATTGCCATGTAGCCATGAACAAAACAAGTTGCTGTCTTTATAAGATGAATTAGCTAAAGAAGATCCAGAATCAATGGTGCAAGAAAACAGTTCAAACAAAGACACAGACATACACAAACAAACAAACAAACAAACAAACAAACCCTGTCCTTCCTCTCCCTTAGTTTTAATTTTAAAACAGCTTTACTGACATAATTGTTAAGTCTTTACAATATAATATAGCTTTGTCAAAACATAAATGAAAAAAATATGAATAAATGGGACAAATAAACAAACAAACAAACATCATTCAGCATGACATTATAAATAAAATTATAAATAAATAAATAAATGCTATTTATATATTATTTATACACCTGGCCCTCTTTCTATTGCTTTTTCCTGTCTCTCTCTTCATCTGTCTCTCCCTCTGCCTGATTCTCTCTCTGCCAGTGTTTCTCACTCCCTCTATGTTCTTAAGCACGATGAGTTCTGTAGCTCATGCTGAATGATGGTTGAATGACAGAAGAAACTTCTTCAGACTGAGGGCTGAGGTCTTGTGTATGACAATAGGATGCCCAGCTGTCAAAACACTGAGGTATGTATGCATGTGTGTCTGTACTACATACAGTACATGCGTTCTGTCACAAACATGCCCTGTGCAATGGACTGGAAATCATGGCAGCACCTCCTATGTGGTCTGTATGTTTTCCAGAAGCCGCATAGGCAGGAATTCGATCTTTGGCAGGGACCTCGGTGTAGCGTCCATGCCTTAATGTACAATGATGTGTAAAGTAATCTGCCATTTAAGAAAAACGGCCTGGTGGGAAGATCCTATTCAACTCTGAAGACTCTCTGTGTTTCCACAGGAAAGCTTTGCATATAAATGTCTGGGAACACGGAATATAGCAGTGAAAGTAACCAAACCTGAATTGTAAGATATCTGGCTTACAGCATGTACGACTAATTTGAGTAAGACACTATTTGGTGTTTTTTTTTTTTTTTAATCAAAATACGGCCTTCAGGAACAATGGCTTCAATTAGAATGACTGTGTCTATATTGCATTAACAGTTTAAATTATTTCAAAATTATAAACATGCTTTGTGTTTGCAATAATACATGTTAATTCATCAGTCCTATGTCCACTCATATCCACAGTGACATGCGACAAAAGTGTTTTAGAGTTATATGCTATCAAATGGAGCACATGCATTGTCTTGCTAATTATAACAATTTTCTAAATGATCTACTTATATATTAATCAACATCACTTTCATAGATGTCATTCTATGAACAATCCATGTGTGTATTCAGATGATATATATATAAGGTAAATTATATATTTTGGTATAAATAAGGCTAAATTTAACTATCATGTGTAAATAAAGATTTGAGTAATTGCTGCTGAAAATTCAGCTTCAGGTATGTCAAATACTAATAAAAAAAATTGACTATTACTTTTATTTCTGTATTTATCACAGTATCATAAGTAGTTGGTATAAGAGCTTGAAAGACTTCTTTTCTCTCCAACCCAAAACTTCTGAACTCTACTTTATCTATGTCTATTGAGCTTGGATTTCTAGTAACGTTCAGGATTCCCAGGTTGGGAAAAACCCAGAGTGTGAAGGATAAAGTTCAGATATTTATGTTTCTTTAAAATTTCATGGCAAGATCACAAACATGAGGGGTTATAGTTTAACTTCAGATTCAGGTACATCTGGTGAACGACAGCTTTGGAGGGGGAGAGGGGGGGGGCTTGTATGGATATTCTGTGAATAAAACATGCAGAGAGCAGAATGGAAATGGTTCTGCTTGTCATATTGGCAATGATTGATAGACACCCCAGTGCAATGAACAGAGAGACACCTGCTATTTGGCCATGCCTCACCGTGTGCTGTACGCTGAATGGATCGGGTCCTGACTGCCATAGAGAAATGCTGCATATGTGAGAGAAATGCTACATATGTAAATGTATCTGTTACATATACATATATATATATAGGGATCTATAATCAAAAAATTAAGATACTGTTATCATATACTCATTCTGTTCCCCTTTTTCCACAGAACACATAAGGATGCATTTTGAAGAAGTTTTCCATTCAATTATACTAAACAAGCACTCAATCTTTCAAGCTTCAAAAAGGATACAAAAAACAGTATAAGTATCATAATGTCCATGCGTCTACATTTTACATCTTCTGTAGTCAGCGATAGCTTTGTGTGAGAAACAGACTGCAGTATAAATCTTAAGAATTTCTCCTTTCTTGTTTCACAGAAGACGAAGTTGGGAGCGACATCAGAGTAAATGATGACAGAATTTCCATTTTTGTGTGAACTATCTCTTCAGATTATTGTACAGTAGCTTCCCTAAGACAGTCTTGTTTGTAACTGAGGGTTAAGATGAAAGGGAAAATAAGTATTTTTTTAATGTATATGTGCTCATACTCTCATTACTGTTTAATGAAACTGGACACGGGGGTTAAATGTGTGTGTGTTTTATGGGGGAGGTGTGAATATTGAATATTGCTGTCCACCGCAATGATATTCCTTTAAAGACAGAATCAATCATAAACAACGACTCAAAGAAACGCTTGCCTTTAGAGTCAATTAAAAGTAGAGTGACATAACACAAAAATATTCCCAGCATAAATTAAGTGGCCCGCCATCATTGTTTTCTTGTTTACCATGTTATGAAGGCGATGTTTGATGTACATGCGAACCGCTCTGGGCGATAGTTTATGATCATTATTATTTAAATGAGCTGTTGTGTTTTGAAGGTCTTAAATCACTGAACAGGAATTTCTGAAGTCCAGAATTATAAATGGCTCTCCATGCAAATGGGGGAAGGCTGCTCTCTTGACTGCTTTCATTTTGCGGCGCAAACGTATTCATGTATGCTATTTAGAATAACATTAGTCGCAATGTAAAGTTTGGTATTTACGCTTAAACCATTAGCAACTTTATGAAGTCGATGTTTTCCATTCTATGGTCCCTGATGTGCGCGCTACGATTGCTTGTTGCTGAACATACTTTCCAGAGAATGATTAATGAGCTATTTTTAATGAGGGACAGCACTGAACCCCTGCCACGCCGTAGCTAAACACGCTACAAATGAGTGACTCGCCATGGCCTAGTGGACTGAAGCTTTGGCGTCATTATCAACAGACCTTACGCTCTCATAAACAGCTCGCAGGCCTCAATTCTCCTGATGCAAAGAGAAAAGCAACAACGCTGTACTGCATTACACAGATTCACGGGATGATACTCTTGTAGTCGATGCTGAAATGGTCAAATTGATAGAAAACTACTCAAACTGTTTCACAAACTGCTATCATTTCCCTAAATCTACGCAACACTGGGGTTGCTGCTTGTTTATGCCAGGAAATAAAAATGCCAAAGGGAGCCTCTGGGAGTACAAATGAAAAAAGAAATAAGTTTAAGTGTGAGGAACTTTTAAAAGCATTTTGTCAATGAATCATACAATTGAATATGATACAGCAGGACTCCATGAAGGTGCCCCTATAAATGGGCCTCATGCTGTAATTCAGTTTGAAAGCCCATTGCAATGGGAAGTTCAATACGAGATGAGTGGCCCCATCAACTCTTAGTGCCCCAGCCACTTTGTCGAGTTTTGCACTTTAAAAAAAGCACTTTGGACATTTAAAGAGTTTCTCGTTAATCTAAAACATTTGAACATTTGACCACTTGAAAGTGTATTACTGACATAAAAACATTCATATGGGCTCTTCTGTGAAGTTTGCTGGATGAGAACATTAAAGCGGTGAGTCCATCAAATGCATGATTTATTTATTTATTTATTTATTTTTTTTGATTAAGAAGTTTAATCACTTAAGACATCAGGAGTACTGTTAAAAAATATTTTAAAAATGTATATTTAAATGGTTAATTGTAGAAAATTAAATTATTATTATTTTTTTTAATCTTACATTTTTTAGCAGAGGTGCCCAAACTTGTCAAGTCAAACTTGATCGAGGGCTTATACTAATATACAGTAACATGTAACATAGTTTTCTTAAATACAGTATATACATGCATGTGTGTGTATTTATATATACACAATAAATATACACAGTACACATACATTTATTATGTAAGCAAAAACTTTTATTTTGGAAGCGATTAATCAGAATTAATCATTTGACAGCACTAATATATGACAGTAATGTGAATGTATTTATAATATGTCAAACTTTAAAAGTGATACAGTAGTTCACACATAAATCGTTTATTTATCCTAATGTTGTTCCAAACCTGTGTGAACTTCTTTCTTTTGCTGAACAACTATATTTGCATACTATATGGAAGTCAAACCAGCAACTGTACTGGTTTCAACAGTTTATTTTAGGCCTCCATTTGAGATCAGATGATCAGCCGAATGCTACTCACTTTATCGTGAAATCCCCCTTTTATCAAACTTTTTAATTCACAGAATAAAGAAATCATGTCTGATGGCAAATAGCGCATTTTGTGCAAAGTTGGTACAAACTGCCACTGTACATCCACACCACTAGATGTCAGTAGAAATCCAAGATGACAGCACATCATAAACAGAAAATTACTTAAGTGCACTTTTAACTTTCATTTACAGCACAGGTACTAAATATAAGTAATTTTTAAAGAACCACAGGTTTGCAACAGAAGGTCAGACAGCCATTACTTCTAATTGTGGAGTCCAGCGAAATATTTTAGTCGGTATAGGTGCGTTCGCTTTCGGCTCATTCTCTGGTTTGGTGTCTGTCAGCCCCAATCTTCCCATTTCCTAGCTCTTTCCACCCTGGAGGTGATTCATCTAACACAGGCAGATTAACACATTATCGCTGTACCTTCCTTAGCTCTCGAAATTGTATGCCTCGCTTAAACATTCCATTCATTTACTGCTTATTTGCTGCTTTAAGCCTCTGTGATCAAGAGAGGGGAATGAGCAATTGTCTGGGACTCCGGCCTGTTTGCATATGTAAAAAGAAAAAGGGGAACTGACTCGGGCGTGAAGAGCTCAAGCATTGAGGTAAAAGATGAATCGCGCACAGACACTGGGGATTTGCCCAGTGGACAATTCCATCATGCACGCAGACAGCAAAGTAATTTGGAATAGATCTTGATTGGTTTCTCATTGTGTGTCCGGAAAATCCCTTGTGTGCAGGAAAGCTTTAATTGAGTTTGACATTTCAGGATTATGAATCCTATGGCTATGTTAAATGGCCAATTTACATCTTAATTTAAAATTCCACATGGATAAAAAATATATTAATTACATTATGCAGGAAATTCAAGTTGTTGTTTTTTTTTTTTTGCTCTTATTTTAATTTCAACTGCAGGGCATTCAAAAGAGAGCTGTTTATTTGAATCTCAGAGCAGTAAGAAACCAGGCCAATACATGCGGTTTGCATTTTTCACTGATCACACCAAACACGCTAGACACATATTTAATTCCACGTTATGACTGGCAACTCAGATTGTACTGAACGTACCATGCAGTAGTTTGCAAAATGAATTAAAATAATGATTATTTTATGTGAAAATCAAACTTTCATTGGCATAGCAGATGCATAGGAAGTCTTGAAAAGGCATGCAAAAGAGTAAAAAAAAAAATTCTTTAAAAATAACATTTTAAAGTTAATATCATTACATTTTTACTCCAAAACAAAGAAAACATTAATATTCCAATAATTAACATAATAATGTTTTTATTTTTTAAATAATATATTTTATTATACATATCTATTTTTTCTCACCAAAGCTGAATTTATTTGATAAAAAATACAGCAAAACAGTAATATAGTAAAATATTATTACGAATTTTAAAATAACAGTTTTCTATTTTAATACATTTTAAATGCAATTTATTTCATGAAACATTTTCAGCAGCCATAACTCTAGTTCTAAGTGTCACACGATCCTTCGGAAATCATTCTAATATACTGATTTGGTGGTCAAGAAACATCTCTAGTCATTATCAATGTTGAAAATGGTTGTGCTGCTTATTATTTTTGTTGGAAACCTTCATGTGTTTTTTTTCTATTCAGGATTCTTTGATGAATAGAATGTTCAAAAGAACAATATTTATTTGAAATAAAAACGTGTAACTTTACACATGATTTCTTTCTGTCTTCTTCTTCTTCTTCAAAAAAGTATTTTTGTACAAAATACGACACTTCTATACATAAACAAACTAAAGAAAACATTACATTTAAAGTTTGTAGATTTAGACTTGCATTGTAGTATCTTCAAAGTGTCCTTTAAGTGGCCATTCCTGCTTTCCTGAGAGGAAAAAAAAAAAGGAAAAGAACAAAAAACATATCAGTCAACAGACGGCCTGGTTTTGACACATGAAACAAACAAGGCAGTGTTTGTCATTGAGATCAGAGCCGATCAAAGGCTGTGGTGACCATAAAATGCACCACCTTATGAAGAAGAAGAAGAGAGAGAATAAAAATCAAAAAGTGAATTGTATCTTCTTGAGGAGGTGGAAAAATACATTTTATGTGATAAAAAAAAAACGTGCGAGGGAACTACTGAATTATAGACTGCTCTCTCAATGAGAATGTAAAAGGTAATTTCACATATAAAAAGAACTCTAATGCATGGTAGTAATGTCATGGGGATGGAACAAAGGCAAACTTTCATCTCTTTAAGCTTGGATGGAGAAAACCTTTGATGCTTTGAAAATGATAATAAAAATCTCAGACTGAACCACTGAATACGATGCAGGCCCCCCAGCACTTAATGCAGACACATGGGCCATCTAAAGGGAGAAAAAAGCCTTCAAATTGTGACACTTAGGGTGGCCAAATTATACCCTGAACAAACACAAAAGTGCGGGGAATAAAAAATCCTATTATAGCAAAGATTAGTTGAAATCTCAGCATGCTAAGAGATATAATTTATGTTCAAATGAAGTTTTACATTTTGTGAAGCAATATTAATATATAACCGTTATATTTTAAAAAGAGAGCCGGGAAAGATGTAAAGATGCTTTAAGCGCAATAAGGCAAAATACAAAAATTTGATTGGATAGAAATAAGTTATTGCCCTTCCTAAACTAAAAAGCCCTTTTGTGAGTGATGGGAAAAAGACACAAGGCCTGTTCGGTGGTCTTTAGAAGAGGAAATTAGCCATGAAAATGAGACTTTCTGCTAGTGTAAAGGGACAGTCCAGTGGCCCCATGCCTGGGGTCCATCCAGCAGGACAGATGATGCCCGTCCTTGCTAAACGCATTCCCCCTGAACCCCTGACCCTGGTGTGCATTGAAATAACCCATTAGCTGCGTAATGTATTTAGGCCAATGTCTTACACTCCACCCCCTCCTTCTCAGAAACACATTTTGACTCTACATTTCCAATTATTCAAACCATTTGCTTTGTCTAGGCTTGTCCCTGTTCTCTGAGAGTTAGGGTGTTCATCATCACTTCCTGCAGATGTTTTCTAAAACTGCCATACATTGTCCATGGAAATAACAAGAATTCTCACTCTCGTGTAGTCTGAATAATGTTATGGTTGCTGTTTTACATATTACAATGAACAAGGACCAGAGCCTTCATAATAGAGCCAAAAGGATTACGCGTTATGTAATAATTTATTCCAAGTCTTCTGAAGTCATATGATAGATACTGTAGAGTGATGGATAGATATATAGATAGATTTAATTAATTAAAACTGTTTTAATAGTTCAGATGTTCTAACATCAAATGTTACCGTTTGTGTGATGAAAATACTAAAATGTTGCTAAAAATTTGAAAAAAAGCTAATGAGAAAAGAAGTCAGGAATCTTGAAATGTCTGATCCGTTTGCATATATTTGTATGAAAATACTTTTCCCATCCTTTTTACAGTACATTAATTGGGTCTGATTGGTAGACAAAAGCACAGAAGAAATAATAAAGTCAATAAAGTTTTGAAACAACGTCGTGGTGAGTTTGAGTGAAGTATCTCTTTACCCACGTTTTGGAATTTAAATGAGGCAGCAAGTACTTGCAGAAGCATGTATCCAGAAGATAACTGAATTAATATTTTACATTTCAACTAAATTCGCCAGAGGAGAGTTGAAGTTTTAGATTCAGAAAAGGGGAGCTTTGAGCTCTCTAATGTTATTCAAATATACTGACCCAAGTGCAGACAAAAAATCCTCTCTTGTTCCAGTCAAGGACATTATCAGGTCTTTCATTTTTATATTCAATGCAATTTTGAGGTTGAATGATATTTTGCATGGGTATTGAAGGCAGACTAAAGGAACGCTTTAAGATAAGTGTTATTGGAGTCAGAAGGAATTTGAATGGACAGTTCATGGCATTGCAAAGATGCTGATTGGATACTGTTTCTCTGAAATGCCTATGGTTAGGTCCTTACATACCACAAAGTGGATTTGATCACAGCATCAGTCCCAATGCAGTCATCTCTCCAAATGAGGAAGGGAAGCAAAACCGCATGACCAGGGACCCTGCATCCAAATTTACATACTTCCCCGCTAAACAGTACATTAAAAGCATCATATTAAATTAGTAGGAGTTACAGAACCAAATCAAACCCATTATTAAGTGCATTCATTCTAAATAAAATAAAACAAACTCTCCGTAATGATGTCTCCCTGACAAGCTTAAGGCCTCTGAACGGAATGAACTGCCAATATTCAAACACAGATAAGAATTGAAACAGGAACATTTCTTCAAATTAATGCCACAGCTCTTTGAAAAACTGAGGCTTTTTGCCAAAGAGAGCGAAAGAAAGAAGAAAAACAGCACTGCTTATCTTTTAGTTTTGATTTAGGCTGAAACTCTCCGGAGGTGTATTCAATCCCCATGATAACCAAGTATGAATCCTGATCTTCACAGCATAATTGCAGCTTTTGAGGAGTGACACATGAGAGAATGCAACGCTAACACCAACTTTTTATTTCTAACTTTTTCATGCAGTACAGATCCCCGGGTCTCTTATGAGTAAAGAAAGCTAAGCTATAATTATTGAAAAGCTAAGCTTTAAGTTACAGCTATTTTCAGGCACAGTTTTTTTGCTGATGCCTGACTTGGCCGGCGCTCATTTTGAAAAGGGTGTGGTTAAAAAGAAAACTTGGGAACTTGGGAGTAAAACGGAAATTGTCATTTAATTAAAACTCTTGAAATGGCCTCTAAAAACAACCATTAAACCGACCGTTCCCTCATTTGCAACACATTACATCATATACAAAGTATGTGACCATAATTATGTGACAAAGGCCTTTCTGGACTGACAAGTAGAGACATTTCCAAGCACACACCTCTCCCTCTTCCAAAAGTAGATACGGTGCCCGAAATGGACCTCCTGCAAGGCTCTCTCAATGGTAAACAGATAAAACCTCTCACCCACATCAGCTACGCCTCTCTCACTGCCTGGCATGGAGTTGAAAAACCTCACCAGTGCACCCTCATGGGGATAAACAAGTCTTTAGGTCAAGTCTAAAGTGACTCGGATGCATTCCTTCCTGTTATTAATAAAGTCTTGGAGGATACCGCTACATCTCGCGAATATTCAACCGAAGCGCCCGGCCTTCCACATGCCATAGCGGCGCGGCAGAGACACTCTAACCCCTTTTAATTGCCCTAGAGGTGGGCCGGGTTACAGAGGGCCATGCCTGGTAAAAATAATGCATTATTTATTCCTATCTGCCTGCTTCCCTATGAGCATGCATCAGAGCTAATAGATTAATGAGGTCACATTAACATTTCTCTCACAGCCTGGAACAAGATGGCTGTTGATGGAAATTAGATTAAGGCAGCCTAGATTAAGCACATTTACTTCAATACAATCTCAGGTACTTTCTACTAACACTATATAATGGCATCGCAGAACGCATATAATGCATATCCCATTACAAGCTGCATTTAAAAAAATCAAATAAAACTATGTAATTTTTGGCCAAAAAGTAAGAAACACTCACCAAATGCATCATTACAGGCCCGCACGTCCGTTGTTTAAGGCATTAAGGTAATTTAACAATGTCAAGAGGAAAGTGTAATGGCCATGATGGATTTTTGTTTTTCTCATGGTCCATGGCTGATAATATTTTTATAGTCTTTTTCTTGTGTACTTAAGCCATTAAAGACTCCAAATGTAAGAAAATTGTCTGTCAATTTGTCAATTATTTGCTCACTAAATGTTGTAGCACTTACTGTCATTTGTGGTGATCAATACTTAATAAATTAGGATGTTCACCTCAGTTTAAGACACGGATGTACAGCACCTTCTCGGCCCCCGAGGGGCCCGGACTGATGGAAGCTTCTCTCTAATGTAGCCAAAGTGAGCCCTTTCTGCAAATTGCTTTTGTAAATTCAGTTGCGCTGAAATACAACTCAACCTCGACTTTCATTAAACGGGACGCTGAAAGTCAGAGAAAGCAAGAAAAAGAGAGGGTGGAGGAAGAGAAGGGGTGCATGGGTGGAAGACATTTACGTACAGTAATGTATCGAAGATTGTGCTCTGTCCAAAACAATCCCATTTGCAATATTGAATTATCAGGCAGGAACGTCAATGCTCGTCGTCACCGAGATACACACTCCCTACGTCTAATCCAATTAAATACATTTGTTAAATAATGTAATGATTGCTTTAACCATTCTCTCACTCACAGTCCATTCATTATGAATACTAAAAATGCCACCGTACAGAACTTGGGGAAAAGGTTACGTGGACCGCTAGAATTAATTGTCCCGCTGAAGAAAAATGTCATGGGAACAATTAGATTTTTGTGATGCCCGATTCCTCCTCCCCAGCCAGTTAGTGGCATGGCGTTTTAATTTGTAACCCGACATGATAATATGCTGTTAGTGGGGAAAAGCGGCGAATATATTTCATATTGATTAAAAGAGATGAGCTAATGTTTCAATGTGAGGAAAAGCTGCTTTGTGCAGGTGTAGGTGCCTCTCTGATTCATAATTAGCACAAATCCCATCAGGTTACCAACAGCCTGACATAAATACAGAACATTTACGCACTGAACATGCAGACCAACCACTTTAACAGGCCAGTGTAACTCAGGTTAATAACATTTGGATGGTTAAATAATATATATATATATATATCTGGGGGTAATGCATTACAAGTAATGCAAGTTACGTAATCAGATTACTTTTTCCAAGTAACTAGTAATGGATTTACAATGAAATATCGGAGTTACTTTTTCAAAAAAGTAACACGAGTTACTTTATTTTCCTATTTATTCACTGACACCTCTCATGTCCCCTTGTTGAGAGAAATTCATGCAGAGGCAATTCCTTCAGCCTGAACTCTATTCATTTCACTTTTGGTGTCAAACGGCCCTTAAAGTTACCAAAAATATAACTTTTGAGTTTTTGGGTTATTAAAAAACAAATAACCAAGCCTAGCCCAGGAGACAAAAAGTAACACAAAAGAAACATAAATGCATTACTTTCCGTAAAAAAGTAACTAAGTAATGCAACGTTTTATTATTATTATTATTATTATTATTATTATTATTATTATTATTATTATTTTATTTTACTGGTGAGTAATGCAATATTGAAATGCATTACTTTTAAAAGTCACTTTCCCCAGTATACACTGCTTGGACCAGCCAATGCACATTTGCAGTCAGAAACTGGAGCTTCCAACAATGATGTGATAAGGCTCTTTTACTCTTTTATTTAGAAGACTGGACTTATTTTACAATATTACGTGTTGCACTTTCTCCAATTCAAAGTAATATGAGTGAACTGTCTTGGTATATATGCAGTCACTGCTTATATGAAGTATTACAAATATGTTGATACAAATGTTGATACAAGTGTGCTGACATATTGGAGGAGCAATATAATATAATATTTGTGGCATTGCAAATTAAAATAAATATTTTAGATCAGGTGTGTTAGTCTAAGAGAAATGTGAATTTATGGCAGACTAAGATTACTGTCATGCTAGATAGTTTACAAAAAAAAAAAAAAACTGAAGATTTAAGCGGTTTACTATTACAGCATGTGATTATTATTTTTTATGTACGAAAAAAAAAAAAAGATATTTAAGGCCAAAGATTTCTATTCAAAACAAAGACGGTTGCCATAATGAGAAGTCAAAACAACATGCAGCATTAAGTGTTGTCATTCTTTGAATATTTGTCTGGCTAATCAAAGAGATTGCACATCTCTACTTGCCCTATACATAAAAACAAAATAATCTTTTGGTACTTTGCACTTTGTATATACTAGATGCAAAATCATAACGCTTTTAATTAAATGGTGTTAAAGTTAAATTTGATAATTATGCAGAGACAAAGCAAAGAACATGAAAGTCACAAGATGCTCTACAGATCAAAGTTCGCGATTTTTATCGTAACACCATTTGGAAGTAATCAGAAACCTGCGTTATCGCATAACCTTGCGAATAAGGTGTCAGCGAGCTCCTTTCCAAGGGAAAAAAATAAATAAAGCGTTGCTCCAGCAGATAAAAATGTTCAAATTACAAAAGGAAAGGATGGAAAAATAACTGCAATTTACACTCATTTTCACCTTTTGTTGCGAGTTTTCTGTCCTGGGATTGGCGCGGCCAGGGAGAGGAGACTATTCTCCGGGGAAAGGGGCGTGTGTGCGGCAGGACAATGGACCGGGCTCACACCAGGCCCGGCGCGTCACACCTGCTGAGAGAATAAATGACACACTTCGTTCTCTGCCGTTGTCTGCCCGGCATTTCACACACACTCCAAATTCATCACCTTTGTCTTCAAAACAAAAGGCAAGAGAAGAAAAAAAGGGAGAAATTGCCTGGTCTGAGGTGAGCTTAAGGAAATATTTCCAGAGACAGAAACGGACAATAACCTTTTGTATGCTTTGTGCTAGTACACAGACAAAAGCCTCAAATACAAACTCTCTTTTCACTGTTTGAGGGAGAGAGAAGATCTAACTCCATCGGAGGTGGAGTTTTATGAAGGTTTGTATTAGAGAATCACATTTCTGGATGGCAGGTCTATTAATATTCTTCCGAGTTGTGATTGGAAATTAAGCTGGATGGACATTTCCCAAAGGTCTTGTAGGAAACCGACAGCAGGTTGGATAGCATCTCATGAATCTGTGTGCGAATGTGCAGGCTGCAATAATCAGACAGTGAGAAGTAGGGACTTTATGTGTGGAAGACAGTCAATTAAACAGGAAGCAGGTCTAAAGAGGAGTGATTATGACCTGACCTTTAGCAGTGCATTAAAACCCCCAGCAGCTGAGATCTTGAGAATGAGGTGTCATCTCTGAGCAAACAAATTAATGCAGGCCAATAAAACTTACTCGCTTGTATGAGGATCAAAAATGATGTCCAAATCTACACAGCTACCTAGATTTATGTACAAACAATCCTACTAACCAGTTTAGGCAAGCACAACCGAGCTGCGCACACAAATGTCAGGCTTTAACACAGTGCTTATTTACCCTGCAGTCATATCTCGTATCTCATGAATCATTTGTTTCCCCGAGCTACAAATTTATTGCCTTTAATTCTTCTTTAAACTCTTTTCGGCAACGGTAGTTGTAGGGATTACAGAATTAAAAGTGTAAAGTCAAGCCTCTTTGTTTTCAACCAGTCTAGCTTATCATTACTGTGTTATCCTGTGCTAAGACATGATTACCTACAATGCACTGGGGTTACTCTTCCTCTCACTTTTGTAGACATTTTGAAGGTTGAAAAATCCCAAATCATGAACATTAAACTTTAAAGTTATTGATAATATTGTTAATAATCATAATAATAATAATGAGCCACCATATGCCATTTATCTTTACCATATATTTTTCTGACCAAATGTATGCTCCATATATGTCATTATAGCAAGGCTTAGGAAAATGCATACAAATAATAATAATAAAAAATTATGTAAAAGATATTTTGTTTAAACAAGCCAAAACATCAAGGGGAAAAATAGATAAAGACATTTAAACAGTAAATACATACATTTAGAATTTAAGTTTAAATATAAAAAGTAAAAAAAAAAAATATATATGTATGTAAAAAAGTAGAAATAAAGAAGAAATAAGATTATATATATATATATATATATATATATATATATATATATATATATATATATATATATATATATATATGTATAGAGAGAGAGAGAGAGAGAGAGAGAGAGAGAGAAGCAGTTCTAAATGTCATGTGACTAAAAACATACATTTTATGAGCCCTATATATATATATATAACTGTCATTGAAATGAATGTGAATGCTAACAGCTTTCCTTAGGTATTTTAGAAAACACAGTGTCCTTAAGTATATTCAATAAAATGGCGTATGTGGGCTACATTTACTCTGGACAAACATTAATTCATGAAACCAAAACATTTGTTTCTTTGATAGACTTTTATCAAGCAAAACCTTTAAAAGTTGTCAAAATAGCACATCTGCAAATCCAAATGTTGTGTCTGGCTTTGTAATAAAAACATCAGTTTTCACTAAGGAGAGAAATGCCTCCATCTGTTAACAACAATGCAATTTTGTTGATTCATGAGCATATTCAGGTTAAAGCAAGTGATTAAGAGACTATGCATAATACGGGATAAAACAACCTTGGCATTTGCTATATATCATATTTGCATTACAAAAAGTGAGGATTCTTTTTGTTTTCATGGTAAATGGTAAATGGTAAATGGACTGCATTTATATAGCGCTTTCAACAGACCACATGGCCATATGCTATGCTATGGGTCTTAAACATCAGTTTATTGCTCTCTTTGCTTCTTAACCAGTATAAATGAACTCATGTATTAAGCTGTTTTTTCCATTTCAAGTAACGGTTTAAAAAGCTTTTGTTCTGTGTTTTTTTTTTTTTTTTTTTTTTACTCCTGCATTGCATAGTGAAGCTTCTTCAACCTCAAACAGGAGCCTGGTTTAAGACCAGTCTAATCCCTCAAAACGGTGCTCTAATTTCATAATCCCCCCAAGGAAAGTAATTTGGAACTGGCTCCAAATGTTCCGAAATAAAAAATGGGAAATTAATGCTCCAGTGCATGGGTGGCTCTTACATTTTCTTCTGCTTTAAAAAAAAAAAAAAAAAAAATTGTAGCAAAAATCTCGATCATCCTCAGGGGACGTCCTCTCCTCTCTCAAAAAGAGCTGATTAGCAGGATATTGTAATGCAGATAACAGCCTCCACCTCTTCTCTGGTATTAAGCCTCAGGGTGTGTAGCTGGGGTTCTGTCTGTGAGTGCTGTTCCCCAGTGTATGCATACACTTTTGGTTTCATCTGATCTCAGTGCATATAGCTAAACTCAGAGGATGGAGGCGATTTAGCATTCTAGTTTGTGGGAAGCAGCTTGACGTTGTGTTGCAACTGGAATAGTTAAGTTGCAGAATTGTGCAAAATTTGGAATTGAAGAAATGTAATGATCTGGAATTCAGTTTTACTGAATTACAAATGACAAAATTCAACAAAGGTAATGCATTCAGAGTAATGAAGTGTACATCCTTACACCCTGGGCCATAAAAGTGACTAACTTATTTCCTCTTTATCCTGGACATATCCTGGCTGGGGTTTCTCAATAGCCACGATTGGTTGATTATGTATAATGCTTGCACGCTATTGGTCAAACTACATTTCAGTCCTTACCTTCAGCAGATATGGAAAACAAAGGCAAAACCTTAATATTGTAACCAATTAATTTAAGAAGTTAAAAAAAAAAAAAATCTCAAAGCCTTTTCTTTGAGTTTTCTCAATTGTGGAGAAAAAAAAGAGGTTGTATCAACAAAAATAATGTTTTTACACATGTATACAATTTTAATAAGCTTTTTTTAAACCATTAAGCTTAGTATTAACATTACATGAAATTGACCACCACCAAACTCATACTAAAATGTAACTATAATTATTATTATTATTATTATTATCGATGTTGTTGTTGTTACATCAACAAATTCTTTACATTTCAAAGTTTAGTTATACTCTCTATTTGAAGGTCCAAATCTTGCTATTAACAAACTATTTATCCTTGACTTTTGCCTCAATAAACTCCTATTTCATTGCTTATTAGGTACTGCTTAAGGTAGCTGTTAAGTTAAGGTATTGGTAGGAATATGGTAATGCAGAATATGTGCTTTATAAGCACCAATAAACAGACAATATGTTAATAATAGGCATGATAATAAGCAGCTAGTTAATAGTGAGAATTTGTTCCTATACTAAAGTGTTACTGAAAGTTCAAACTGTTGTATTTTTTATTAATTTTTTTATATCTAA